>NC_092717.1:219979676-220076453 GCF_047496885.1 Scyliorhinus torazame | reverse complement strand
GGGGAGGGGGGAGAGAGATGGGGAGGGGGGGAGAGAGATGGGGGGAGGGGGGAGAGAGATGGGGGGAGGGGGGAGAGATGGGGGGATTTTGGAACATCCCTAGCGGGCGGTGACAATAATGAATTTAATGCTTTTAGAAGTTGCTATGGAAACGCCTCGAGGCTGCATGTTTGATAAACACATCCTGGCTCCCTCTCTGGGTTTTACTCCGAGGTCAGATCTTCGGCCTGTCACAGACAGCCTGTTTATCCAGGCACGCCAATCACTCCCCCAAAGGTTGGAATTTAACCTTTAACCTCCTCCATATCCACGTCTTGGCCACCTTTATTTGCACATTTGTTCCGTGGGCGGGTGCTGGAAACTTCTGGGTGAATCTCCAACTGGTGGGCGAGGCCTGCCACATGTTCAAGCCTGTTTCTAACCTAACCGGTCCCCGTCCCGGCCTGCTGCTGGGCTGAAGCCTGAGGCCTTCACTGCCAGTGCCTCTTCGCCAAGGATTAAACCCTGCCTGAGTGACTCCAAACTTTACCCTCAGATTGGGGAGGTCAGTGATTCAGTATCTCTGTAACCTCCTCCAGCCCCTACAACCCTCCCTATCTCTGTAACCTCCTCCAGCCCCTACAACCCTCCCTATCTCTGTGACCTCCTCCAGTCCCTACAACCCTCCCTATCTCTGTAACCTCCTCCAGCCCCTACACCCCTCCCTATCTCTGTAACCTCCTCCAGCCCCTACAACCCTCCCTATCTCTGTGACCTCCTCCAGTCCCTACAACCCTCCCTATCTCTGTGACCTCCTCCAGTCCCTACAACCCTCCCTATCTCTGTGACCTCCTCCAGCCCCAACACCCTCCCTATCTCTGTGACCTCCTCCAGCCCCTACAACCCTCCCTATCTCTGTGACCTCCTCCAGCCCCTACAACCCTCCCTATCTCTGTAACCTCATCCAGCCCCGACAACCCTCCCTATCTCTGTAACCCCCTCCAGCCCCTACAACCCTCCCTATCTCTATAACCTCCTCCAGCCCCTACAACCCTCCCTATCTCTGTAACCTCCTCCAGCCCCCACAACCCTCCCTATCTCTGTAAGCTTCTCCAGTCCCTACAACCCTCCCCATCTCTGTAACCTTCTCCAGCCCCGACAACCCTCCCTATCTCTGTAACCCCCTCCAGCCCCGACAACCCTCCCTATCTCTGTAACCTCCTCCAGCCCCCTACAAACCTCCCTATCTCTGTAACCTCCTCCAGCCCCAACAACCCTCCCTATCTCTGTAACCTCCTCCAGCCCCAACAAACCTCCCTATCTCTGTAACCTCCTCCAGCCCCTACAAACCTCCCTATCTCTGTAACCTCCTCCAGCCCCTACAACCCTCCCTATCTCTGTAACCTCCTCCAGCCCCCTACAAACCTCCCTATCTCTGTAACCTCCTCCAGCCCCTACAACCCTCCCTATCTCTGTAACCTCCTCCAGCCCCTACAACCCTCCCTATCTCTGTAACCTCCTCCAGCCCCTACAACCCTCCCTATCTCTGTAACCTCCTCCAGCCCCCTACAAACCTCCCTATCTCTGTAACCTCCTCCAGCCCCTACAACCCTCCCTATCTCTGTAAGCTTCTCCAGCCCCTGACAATTCCAGAACTTGCCGCACCCCTAGCCAAGCTGTTCCAGTCCAGCTACAGCACCGGCAGCTACCCGGCAATGTGGAAAGTTGCCCGGGTGTGTCCTGTACACAAGAGACAGGACAAATCTAACCCAGCCAATTCCCGCCCTGTCAGTCTCCTCTCCATCTTCAGCAAAGTGATGGAAGGAGTCATCAACAGAGCGGCACTTACTCAGCAATAACCTGCTCACGGAGGCTCAGTTTGGGTTCCGCCCAGGGTCACTCAGCTCCTGACCCCATTACAGCCTTGGGTCAAACATGGACACAGAGCTGAATGCCAGAGGTGAGGTGGGAGTGACTGCCCTCGACATCAAGGCAGCGTCTGACCGAGTGTGTCATCAAGGAGCCCGAGCTAAACTGGAGTCAGTGGGAATCAGGGGGGGAAACTCTCCGCTGGGGGGGGGGGGGTCAGACCCGGCACAAAGGAAGGTGGTTGTGGTGGTTGGAGGTCAATCATCTCAGCTCCAGGACATCGCAGCAGGAGGTCCTCAGGGCCGTGTCCTCGGCCCAACACATTCAGCTGCTTCATCAATGACCTCCCTTCCATCATAAGGTCAGAAGTGGGGATGTTTGCGGATGACTGCACAATGTTCAGCATCATTCGCGACTCCTCAGATACTGAATCAGTCCCTGTCCAAATGCAGCGAGACCCGGACAATATCCAGGCTCCGGGCTGACAAGGGGCAAGTTACATTCACACCACACAAGTGCCCGGCAATGACCATCTCCTGCAAGAGAGGATCTAACCATCGCCCCCTTGACATTCAATGGCATTACCATCGCTGAATCCCCCACAATCAACACCCTGGGGGTTACCATTGATCAGAAACTGAACTGGGCCCAGCCACATTAATACTGTGGCTACCAGAGCAGGTCAGAGGCTGGGAATCCTGCGGAGAGTAACTCACCTCCTGACCCCCCCCCCCAAAGCCTGTCCACCAGCTACAAGGCACAAGTCAGGAGTGTGAGGGAATACTCCCCACTCGCCTGGATGAGCGCGGCTCCCAACAACACTCGAGAAGCTCGACACCATCCAGGACAAAGCAGCCCCGCTTGATTGGCTCCCCTTCCACAAACATTCGCTCCCTCCACCACCGACGCACAGAGACAGCCGTGTGGACCATCTACAAGATGCACTGCAGCAACTCACCAAGGTTCCTCAGGCAGCACCTTCCAGACCCATGGCCTCCACCATCTAGAGGGACAAGAGCAGCAGATACCTGGGGACCCCCCCACCACCTGGAGGTTCCCCTCTGAGTCACTCACCACCCCGACTGGGAAATATATCGGCCGTTCCTTCACTGTCGCCGGGGCAACACCCTGGAACTCCCTCGCTAACAGCACAGTGGGTGTACCTACACCGCGCGGGACTGCGGCGGGTTCAAGATGGCGGCTCACCCACCACCTTGTCATGTCCAGCATTCTGGCAACGATCCCAGTGGGTCCTGAGAATGGGGAAGCGAGAGGACGGGCTGGAACATCTGCATCATCGCACACTGACTCACTGTGGTCGGACGATCACCGTGGTTAGGTCCGTCAGAGACGTTGTCAATGGCAACAATACACGTAAGCACTTCTCCCGGGGGGGGCGGTCTCTCAGGAGGGTCCTTCTCCGCTGCAATGACAACCCTCCCCGCTCCCAAACTCCGCCCCCCGACTCCCGTCTCCACCCCTGTCCCCGGGAACAGTCGCGATTAAACCGGTCTCTTCATAGCCCTGGACTCCCGTTCTGTCCGATCTCATATTCCCCCCATCACCGAGACACACCTATTTCCACCTCCCTCCCATCGCCAGACCTTGTCCCCTCCCGTCACAGATAATCCGCAAAGTAAACCGTCGCCCACATCTTCGATTTCTCCAGTCTCGACGATCACAACCATCTCCTGTCCACTGTAACCCCGTGCTGTACCTGTCCTGGGAGTGTTTGATGGGGACAGTGTCGAGGGAGCTTTACTCTGTATCTAACCCCGTGCTGTACCTGTCCTGGGAGTGTTTGATGTGGACAGTGTCGAGGGAGCTTTACTCTGTATCTAACCCCGTGCTGTACCTGTCCTGGGAGTGTTTGATGGGGACAGTGTCGAGGGAGCTTTACTCTGTATCTAACCCCGTGCTGTACCTGTCCTGGGAGTGTTTGATGGGGACAGTGTAGACGGAGCTTTACTCTGTATCTAACCCCGTGCTGTGCCTGTCCTGGGAGTGTTTGATGGGGACAGTGTAGAGGGAGCTTTACTCTGTATCTAACCCCGTGCTGTACCTGTCCTGGGAGTGTTTGATAGGGACAGTGCAGAGGGAGCTTTATTCTGTATCTAACCCCGTGCTGTACCTGTCCTGGGAGTGTTTGATGGGGACAGTGCAGAGGGAGCTTTACTCTGTATCTAACCCCGTGCTGTACCTGTCCTGGGAGTGTTTGATGGGGACAGTGCAGAGGGAGCTTTACTCTGTATCTAACCCCATGCTGTACCTGTCATGGGAGTGTTTGATGGGGACAGTGTAGAGGGAGGTTTACTCTGGATCTAACCCCGTGCTGTACCAGCCCTGGGAGTGTTTGATGGGGACAGTGTAGAGTGACGTTTACTCTGGATCTAACCCCGTGCTGTACCTGTCCTGGGAGTGTTTGATGGGGACAGTGTAGAGAGAGCTTTACTCTGTATCTAACCCCGTGCTGTACCTGTCCCGGGAGTGTTTGATGGAGACAGTGTAGAGGGAGCTTTACTCTGTATCTAACCCCGTGCTGTACCTGTCCTGGGAGTGTTTGATGGGGACAGTGCAGAGGGAGCTTTACTCTGTATCTAACCCCGTGCTGTACCTGTCCTGGGAGTGTTTGATGGGGACAGTGTAGAGGGAGCTTTACTCTGTATCTAACCCCGTGCTGTACCTGTCCTGGGAGTGTTTGATGGGGACAGTGCAGAGGGAGCTTTACTCTGTATCTAACCCCGTGCTGTACCTGTCCTGGGAGTGTTTGATGGGAACAGTGTAGAGGGAGGTTTACTCTGGATCTAACCCCGTGCTGTACCTGTCCTGGGAGTGTTTGATGGGGACAGTGTTGAGGGAGCTTTACTCTGTATCTAACCCCGTGCTGTACCTGTCCTGGGAGTGTTTGATGGGGACAGTGTAGACGGAGCTTTACTCTGTATCTAACCCCGTGCTGTGCCTGTCCTGGGAGTGTTTGATGGGGACAGTGTAGAGGGAGCTTTACTCTGTATCTAACCCCGTGCTGTACCTGTCCTGGGAGTGTTTGATAGGGACAGTGCAGAGGGAGCTTTATTCTGTATATAACCCCGTGCTGTACCTGTCCTGGGAGTGTTTGATGGGGATAGTGCAGAGGGAGCTTTACTCTGTATCTAACCCCGTGCTGTACCTGTCCTGGGAGTGTTTGATGGGGACAGTGCAGAGGGAGCTTTACTCTGTATCTAACCCCATGCTGTACCTGTCATGGGAGTGTTTGATGGGGACAGTGTAGAGGGAGGTTTACTCTGGATCTAACCCCGTGCTGTACCAGCCCTGGGAGTGTTTGATGGGGACAGTGTAGAGGGACGTTTACTCTGGATCTAACCCCGTGCTGTACCTGTCCTGGGAGTGTTTGATGGGGACAGTGCAGAGAGAGCTTTACTCTGTATCTAACCCCGTGCTGTACCTGTCCTGGGAGTGTTTGATGGAGACAGTGTAGAGGGAGCTTTACTCTGTATCTAACCCCGTGCTGTACCTGTCCTGGGAGTGTTTGATGGGGACAGTGCAGAGGGAGCTTTACTCTGTATCTAACCCCGTGCTGTTCCTGTCCTGGGAGTGTTTGATGGGGACAGTGTAGAGGGAGCTTTACTCTGTATCTAACCCCATGCTGTACCTGTCCTGGGAGTGTTTGATGGGGACAGAGTAGAGGGAGCTTTACTCTGTATCTAACCCCGTGCTGTATCTGTCCTGGGAGTGTTTGATGGGGACAGTGTAGAGGGAGCTTTACTCTGTATCTAACCCCGTGCTGTATCTGTCCTGGGAGTGTTTGATGGGGACAGTGTAGAGGGAGCTATACTCTGTATCTAACCACGTGCTGTACCTGTCCTGGGAGTGTTTGATGGGGACTGTGTAGAGAGAGCTTTACTCTGTATCTAACCCCGTGCCGTACCTGTCCTGGGAGTGTTTGATGGGGACAGTGTAGACGGAGCTTTACTCTGTATCTAACCCCGTGCTGTACCTGTCCTGGGAGTGTTTGATGGGGACAGTGCAGAGGGAGCTTTACTCTGTATCTAACCCCGTGCTGTACCTGTCCTGGGAGTGTTTGATGGGGACAGTGTAGAGGGAGCTTTACTCTGTATCTAACCCCGTGCTGTACCTGTCCTGGGAGTGTTTGATGGGGACAGTGCAGAGGGAGCTTTACTCTGTATCTAACCCCGTGCTGTACCTGTCCTGGGAGTGTTTGATGGGAACAGTGTAGAGGGAGGTTTACTCTGGATCTAACCCCGTGCTGTACCAGTCCTGGGAGTGTTTGATGGGGACAGTGTAGAGGGAGGTTGACTCTGGATCTAACCCCGTGCTGTACCTGTCCTGGGAGTGTTTGATGGGGACAGTGTAGAGAGAGCTTTACTCTGTATCTAACCCCGTGCTGTACCTGTCCTGGGAGTGTTTGATGGGGACAGTGCAGAGAGAGCTTTACTATGTATCTAACCCCGTGCTGTACCTGTCCTGGGAGTGTTTGATCGGGACAGTGTAGAGGGAGGTTTACTCTGGATCTAACCCCGTGCTGTACCAGTCCTGGGAGTGTTTTAATGGGGACAGTGTAGAGGGAACTTTACTCTCTATCTAACCCCGTGCTGTACCTGTCCTGGGAGTGTTTGATGGGGACAGTGTAGAGGGAACTTTACTCTCTATCTAACCCCGTGCTGTACCTGTCCTGGGAGTGTTTGATGGGGACAGTGTAGAGAGAGCTTTACTCTGTATCTAACCCCGTGCTGTACCTGTCCTGGGAGTGTTTGATGGGGACAGTGCAGAGAAAGCTTTACTCTGTATCTAACCCCGTGCTGTACCTGTCCTGGGAGTGTTTGATGGGGACAGTGTAGAGGGAGCTTTACTCTGTATCTAACCCCGTGCTGTTCCTGCCCTGGGAGTGTTTGATGGGGACAGTGCAGAGGGAGCTTTACTCTGTATCTAACCCCGTGCTGTTCCTGCCCTGGGAGTGTTTGATGGGGACAGTGTAGAGGGAGCTTTACTCTGTATCTAACCCTGTGCTGTACCTGTCCTGGGAGTGTTTGATGGGGACAGTGTAGAGGGAGCTTTACTCTGTATCTAACCCCGTGCTGTACCTGTCCTGGGAGTGTTTGATGGGGACAGTATAGAGGGAGCTTTACTCTGTATCTAACCCCGTGCTGTACCTGTCCTGGGAGTGTTTGATGGGGACAGTGTTGAGGGAGCTTTACTCTGTATCTAACCCCGTGCTGTACCTGTCCTGGGAGTGTTTGATGGGGACAGTGTAGAGGGAGCTTTACTCTGTATCTAACCCTGTCTGAAATCTGTGAGCTATGAGCTCCATTATTTAACCCGATGTTGGCAATGCCGCTGCTTTGACAGGGGATGTGGTAGTTGTTGCTATCCTGTTTCGATATTTGTGACTGGCTGTTTAAGAATGAGACAATGCCTCATTAAACCACGAGCTAGTCTGGCTGATGATGTCAGTGGAGCTGTGGTTTGCTAACTCTCACACGGAGGGATATCAAACCCTTCACTTCCACTTCGTCCCTGGCGTCTGGATATTCATTTGTACAAAGACCAAAGACGATTCTTTACCGTCTGGATGCTGCTACAGCGCCCGTCCAAATCAGCTAGAGGGGCTGAATGGCCTCCTCGTTCTCCAGTCCAGCCAGCAACAATTTCCACATCGCCACGGTTAGTGGGGAAATATTCGCTCCTGGTGTCAGCTGGGAATCTGCAAGGAGGGAGAGAGTGGCAACTGAAAAGGGGTTTGGGTCCAGAGGGATTGTGGACAGTGGGAGTGAACGGGAAGGGGTTTGAGTCCATTGGGATTGTGGTCAGTGGGAGTGAACGGGAAGGGGTTTGGGTCCATTGGGATTGTGTACAGTGGGAGTGAACGGGAAGCGGTCTGGGTCCATTGGGATTGTGGACAGTGGGAGTGAACGGGAAGGGGTTTGGGTCCATTGGGATTGTGGACAGTGGGAGTGAACGGGAAGGGATTTGGGTCCATTGGGATTGTGGACAGTGGGAGTGAACGGGAAGGGGTTTGGGTCCATTGGGATTGTGGACAGTGGGAGTGAACGGGAAGGGGTTTGGGTCCATTGGGATTGTGTACAGTGGGGGTGAACGGGAAGGGGTATGGGTCCATTAAGATTGTGGACAGTGGGAGTGAACGGGAAGGGGTTTGGGTCCATTGGGATTGTGGACAGTGGGAGTGAACGGGAAGGGGTTTGGGTCCATTGGGATTGTGGACAGTGGGAGTGAACGGGAAGGGATTTGGGTCCATTGGGATTGTGGACAGTGGGAGTGAACGGGAAGGGGTTTGGGTCCATTGGGATTGTGGACAGTGGGAGTGAACGGGAAGGGGTTTGGGTCCATTGGGATTGTGTACAGTGGGGGTGAACGGGAAGGGGTATGGGTCCATTAAGATTGTGGACAGTGGGAGTGAACGGGAAGGGGTTTGGGTCCATTGGGATTGTGGACAGTGGGAGTGAACGGGAAGGGGTTTGGGTCCATTGGGATTGTGTACAGTGGGAGTGAACGGGAAGGGGTTTGGGTCCATTGGGATTGTGTACAGTGGGAGTGAACGGGAAGGGGTTTGGGTCCATTAGGATTGTGTACAGTGGGAGTGAACGGGAAGGGGTTTGGGTCCATTGGGATTGTGGACAGTGGGAGTGAACGGGAAGGGGTTTGGGTCCATTGGGATTGTGGACAGGGAGTGAATGGGAAGGGGTATGGGTCCATTGGGATTGTGGACAGTGGGAGTGAACGGGAAGGGGTTTGGGTCCATTGGGATTGTGTACAGTGGGAGTGAACGGGAAGGGTTTTGGGTCCATTGGGATTGTGGACAGTGGGAGTGAACGGGAAGCGGTTTGGGCCCATTGGGATTGTGGACAGTGGGAGTGAACGGGAAGGGTTTTGGGTCCATTGGGATTGTGTCGAGTGGGAGTGAACGGGAAGGGGTTTGGGTCCATTGGGATTGTGGACAGTGGGAGTGAACGGGAAGGGGTTTGGGTCCATTGGGATTGTGGACAGTGGGACTGAACGGGAAGGGGTTTGGGTCCATTGGGATTGTGTGAGTGGGAGTGAACGGGAAGGGGTTTGGGCCCATTGGGATTGTGGACAGTGGGAGTGAACGGGAAGGGTTTTGGGTCCATTGGGATTGTGCACAGTGGGAGTGAAAGGGAAGGGGTTTGGGTCCATTGGGATTGTGGACAGTGGGAGTGAACGGGAAGGGGTTTGGATCCATTGGGATTGTGGACAGTGGGAGTGAACGGGAAGGGGTTTGGGCCCATTGGGATTGTGGACAGTGGGAGTGAACGGGAAGGGGTTTGGGTCCATTGGGATTGTGGACAGTGGGAGTGAACGGGAAGGGGTTTGGGTCCATTGGGATTGTGTACAGTGGGAGTGAACGGGAAGGGTTTTGGGTCCATTGGGATTGTGGACAGTGGGAGTGAACGGGAAGGGTTTTGGGTCCATTGGGATTGTGTCGAGTGGGAGTGAACGGGAAGGGGTTTGGGTCCATTGGGATTGTGTACAGTGGGAGTGAACGGGAAGGGGTTTGGGTCCATTGGGATTGTGGACAGTGGGAGTGAATGGGAAGGGGTTTGGGTCCATTGGGATTGTGTGAGTGGGAGTGAACGGGAAGGGGTTTGGGCCCATTGGGATTGTGGACAGTGGGAGTGAACGGGAAGGGTTTTGGGTCCATTGGGATTGTGCACAGTGGGAGTGAACGGGAAGGGGTTTGGGTCCATTGTGATTGTGGACAGTGGGAGTGAATGGGAAGGGGTTTGGGTCCATTGGGATTGTGGACACTGGGAGTGAACGGGAAGGGGTTTGGATCCATTGGGATTGTGGACAGTGGGAGTGAACGGGAAGGGGTTTGGGTCCATTGGGATTGTGGACAGTGGGAGTGAACGGGAAGGGGTTTGGGTCCATTGGGATTGTGGACAGTGGGAGTGAACGGGAAGGGGTTTGGGTCCATTGGGATTGTGTACAGTGGGGGTGAACGGGAAGGGGTATGGGTCCATTAAGATTGTGGACAGTGGGAGTGAACGGGAAGGGGTTTGGGTCCATTGGGATTGTGGACAGTGGGAGTGAACGGGAAGGGGTTTGGGTCCATTGGGATTGTGTACAGTGGGAGTGAACGGGAAGGGGTTTGGGTCCATTGGGATTGTGTACAGTGGGAGTGAACGGGAAGGGGTTTGGGTCCATTAGGATTGTGTACAGTGGGAGTGAACGGGAAGGGGTTTGGGTCCATTGGGATTGTGGACAGTGGGAGTGAACGGGAAGGGGTTTGGGTCCATTGGGATTGTGGACAGGGAGTGAATGGGAAGGGGTATGGGTCCATTGGGATTGTGGACAGTGGGAGTGAACGGGAAGGGGTTTGGGTCCATTGGGATTGTGTACAGTGGGAGTGAACGGGAAGGGTTTTGGGTCCATTGGGATTGTGGACAGTGGGAGTGAACGGGAAGCGGTTTGGGCCCATTGGGATTGTGGACAGTGGGAGTGAACGGGAAGGGTTTTGGGTCCATTGGGATTGTGTCGAGTGGGAGTGAACGGGAAGGGGTTTGGGTCCATTGGGATTGTGGACAGTGGGAGTGAACGGGAAGGGGTTTGGGTCCATTGGGATTGTGGACAGTGGGACTGAACGGGAAGGGGTTTGGGTCCATTGGGATTGTGTGAGTGGGAGTGAACGGGAAGGGGTTTGGGCCCATTGGGATTGTGGACAGTGGGAGTGAACGGGAAGGGTTTTGGGTCCATTGGGATTGTGCACAGTGGGAGTGAAAGGGAAGGGGTTTGGGTCCATTGGGATTGTGGACAGTGGGAGTGAACGGGAAGGGGTTTGGATCCATTGGGATTGTGGACAGTGGGAGTGAACGGGAAGGGGTTTGGGCCCATTGGGATTGTGGACAGTGGGAGTGAACGGGAAGGGGTTTGGGTCCATTGGGATTGTGGACAGTGGGAGTGAACGGGAAGGGGTTTGGGTCCATTGGGATTGTGTACAGTGGGAGTGAACGGGAAGGGTTTTGGGTCCATTGGGATTGTGGACAGTGGGAGTGAACGGGAAGGGTTTTGGGTCCATTGGGATTGTGTCGAGTGGGAGTGAACGGGAAGGGGTTTGGGTCCATTGGGATTGTGTACAGTGGGAGTGAACGGGAAGGGGTTTGGGTCCATTGGGATTGTGGACAGTGGGAGTGAATGGGAAGGGGTTTGGGTCCATTGGGATTGTGTGAGTGGGAGTGAACGGGAAGGGGTTTGGGCCCATTGGGATTGTGGACAGTGGGAGTGAACGGGAAGGGTTTTGGGTCCATTGGGATTGTGCACAGTGGGAGTGAACGGGAAGGGGTTTGGGTCCATTGTGATTGTGGACAGTGGGAGTGAATGGGAAGGGGTTTGGGTCCATTGGGATTGTGGACACTGGGAGTGAACGGGAAGGGGTTTGGATCCATTGGGATTGTGGACAGTGGGAGTGAACGGGAAGGGGTTTGGGTCCAGTGGGATTGCGGACAGTGGGAGTAAACGGGAAGGGGTTTGGGTCCATTGGGATTGTGGACAGTGGGAGTGAATGGGAAGGGGTTTGGGCCCATTGGGATTGTGGACAGTGGGAGTGCATGGGAAGGGGTTTGGGCCCATTGGGATTGTGGACAGTGGGAGTGAACGGGAAGGGTTTTGGGTCCATTGTGATTGTGGACAGTGGGAGTGACCGGGAAGGGGTTTGGGTCCATCGGGATTGTGGACAGTGGGAGTGAACGGGAAGGGGTTTGGGTCCATTGGGATTGTGGGCAGTGGGAGTGAACGGGAAGGGGTTTGGGTCCATTGGGAATGTGGACAGTGGGAGTGAACGGGAAGGGTTTTGGGTCCATTGGGATTGTGGACAGTGGGAGTGAACGGGAAGGGTTTTGGGTCCATTGGGATTGTGTCGAGTGGGAGTGAACGGGAAGGGGTTTGGGTCCATTGGGATTGTGTACAGTGGGAGTGAACGGGAAGGGGTTTGGGCCCATTGGGATTGTGGACAGTGGGAGTGAATGGGAAGGGGTTTGGGTCCATTGGGATTGTGGACAGTGGGAGTGAACGGGAAGGGGTTTGGGTCCATTGGGATTGTGGACAGTGGGAGTGAATGGGAAGGGGTTTGGGTCCATTGGGATTGTGGACAGTGGGAGTGAACGGGAAGGGGTTTGGATCCATTGGGATTGTGGACAGTGGGAGTGAACGGGAAGGGGTTTGGGTCCAGTGGGATTGCGGACAGTGGCAGTAAACAGGAAGGGGTTTGGGTCCATTGGGATTGTGGACAGTGGGAGTGAATGGGAAGGGGTTTGGGCCCATTGGGATTGTGGACAGTGGGAGTGAACGGGAAGGGGTTTGGGTCCATTGGGATTGTGGACAGTGGGAGTGAACGGGAAGGGGTTTGGATCCATTGGGATTGTGGACAGTGGGAATGAATGGGAAGGGGTTTGGGTCCATTGGGATTGTGGACAGTGGGAGTGAACGGGAAGGGGTTTGGGTCCATTGGGATTGTGGACAGTGGGAGTGAACGGGAAGGGGTTTGGGTCCATTGGGATTGTGGACAGTGGGAGTGAACGGGAAGGGGTTTGGGACCATTGGGGTTGTGGACAGTGGGAGTGACCGGGAAGGGGTTTGGGTCCATTGGGATTGTGGGCAGTGGTAGTGAACGGGAAGGGGTTTAGGTCCATTGGGAATGTGGACAGTGGGAGTGAACGGGAAGGGTTTTGGGTCCATTGGGATTGTGTAGAGTGGGAGTGAACGGGAAGGGGTTTGAGTCCATTGGGATTGTGGACAGTGGGAGTGAACGGGAAGGGGTTTGGGTCCATTGGGATTGTGGACAGTGGGAGTGAATGGGAAGGGGTGGGGGTCCATTGGGATTGTGGACAGTGGGAGTGAATGGGAATGGGTTTGGGACCATTGGTATTGTGTACAGGGAGTGAACGGGAAGGGGTTTGGGTCCATTGGGATTGTGGACAGTGGGAGTGAATGGGAAGGGGTTTGGGTCCATTGGGATTGTGGACAGTGGGAGTGAACGGGAAGGGGTTTGGGTCCATTGGGATTGTGTAGAGTGGGAGTGAACGGGAAGGGGTTTGGGTCCATTGGGATTGTGGACAGTGGGAGTGAACGGGAAGGGGTTTGGGTCCATTGGGATTGTGGACAGTGGGAGTGAACGGGAAGGGGTTTGAGTCCATTGGGATTGTGGACAGTGGGAGTGAACGGGAAGGGGTTTGGGTCCATCGGGATTGTGTACAGTGGAGTGAACGGGAAGGGGTTTGGGTCCATTGGGATTGTGGACAGTGGGAGTGAACGGGAAGGGGTTTGGGTCCATCGTGATTGTGTCGAGTGGGAGTGAACGGGAAGGGGTTTGGCTCCATTGGGATTGTGTACAGTGGGAGTGAACGGAAAGGGGTTTGGGTCCATTGGGATTGTGTACAGTGGGAGTGAACGGGAAGGGGTTTGGCTCCATTGTGATTGTGTACAGTGGGAGTGAACGGGAAGGGGTTTGAGTCCATTAGGATTGTGGACAGTGGGAGTGAATGGGAAGGGGTTTGGGTCCATTAGGATTGTGGACAGTGGGAGTGAATGGGAAGGGGTTTGGGTCCATTGGGATTGTGGACAGTGGGAGTGAACAGGAAGGGATTTGCGTCCATTGGGATTGTGGACAGTGGGAGTGAACGGGAAGGGGTTTGGGTCCATTGGGATTCTGTGCAGTGGGAGTGAACGGGAAGGTGTTTGGGTCCAATTGGATTCTGTACAGTGGGAGTGAACGGGAAGGGGTTTGGGTCCATTGGGATTGTGGACAGTGGGAGTGAACAGGAAGGGATTTGCGTCCATTGGGATTGTGGACAGTGGGAATGAACGGGAAGGTGTTTGGGTCCATTGGGATTCTGTACAGTGGGAGTGAACGGGAAGGGGATGGGTCCATTGGGATTGTGTAGAGTGGGAATGAATGGGAAGGGGTTTGGGTCCATCAGGATTGTGGACAGTGGGAGTGAATGGGAAGGGGTTTGGGTCCATTGGGATTGTGGACAGTGGGAGTGAACAGGAAGGGATTTGCGTCCATTGGGATTGTGGACAGTGGGAATGAACGGGAAGATGTTTGGGTCCATTGGAATTGTGTACAGTGGGAGTGAACGGGAAGGGGTTTGCGTCCATTGGGATTGTGGACAGTGGGAGTGAACGGGAAGGGGTTTGGGTCCATTGGGATTGTGGACAGTGGGAGTGAATGGGAAGGGGTTTGGATCCATTGGGATTCTGTACAGTGGGAGTGAACGGGAAGGGGTTTGCGTCCATTGGGATTGTGGACAGTGGGAGTGAACGGGAAGGGGTTTGGGTCCATTAGGATTGTGGACAGTGGGAGTGAATGGGAAGGGGTTTGGGTACATTGGGATTGTGGACAGTGGGAGTGAACGGGAAGGGATTTGCGTCCATTGGGATTGTGGACAGTGGGAATGAACGGGAAGGGGTTTGGGTCCATTGGGATTCTGTACAGTGGGAGTGAACGGGAAGGGGTTTGCGTCCATTGGGATTGTGTAGAGTGGGAATGAATGGGAAGGGGTTTGGGTCCATTTGGATTATGTAGAGTGGGAGTGAACGGGAAGGGGTTTGGGTCCATTGGGATTGTGCACAGTGGGAGTGAACGGGAAGGGGTTTGGGTCCATTGGGATTGTGGACAGTGGGAGTGAACGGGAAGGGGTTTGGGTCCATTGGGATTGTGGACAGTGCGAGTGACCGGGAAGGGGTTTGGGTCCATTGGGATTGTGGACTGTGGGAGTGAACGGGAAGGGGTTTGGGTCCATTGGGATTGTGGACTGTGGAAGTGAACGGGAAGTAGTTTGGGTCCATTGGGATTGTGGACAGTGGGAGTGAACGGGGAGGGGTTTGTGTCCATTGGGATTGTGGACAGTGGGAGTGAACGGGAAGGGGTTTGGGTCCATTGGGATTGTGGACAGTGGGAGTGAACGGGAAGGGGTTTGGGCCCTTGGGATTGTGGACAGTGGGAGTGAACGGGGAGGGGTTTGGGTCCATTTGGATTGTGGACACTGGGAGTGAACGGGAAGGGGTCTGGGTCCATTGGGATTGTGTGAGTGGGAGTGAACGGGAAGGGGTTTGGGTCCATTGGGATTGTGTCGAGTGGGAGTGAACGGGAAGGGGTTTGGGTCCATTGGGATTGTGGACAGTGGGAGTGAACGGGAAGGGGTTTGGGCCCTTGGGATTGTGGACAGTGGGAGTGAACGGGGAGGGGTTTGGGTCCATTTGGATTGTGGACAGTGGGAGTGAACGGGAAGGGGTCTGGGTCCATTGGGATTGTGGACAGTGGGAGTGAACGGGAAGGGGTTTGGGTCAATTGGGATTGTGGACAGTGGGAGTGAACGGGAAGGGGTTTGGGTCCATTGGGATTGTGGACAGTGGGAGTCAACGGGAATGGGTTTGGGCCCATTGGGATTGTGGACAGTGGGAGTGAACGGAAAGCGGTTTGGGTCCATTGGGATTGTGGACAGTGGGAGTCAACGGGAATGGGTTTGGGCCCTTGGGATTGCGGACAGAGGGAGTGAACGGGGAGGGGTTTGGGTCCATTTGGATTGTGGACAGTGGGAGTGAACGGGAAGGGGTTTGGGCCCTTGGGATTGCGGACAGAGGGAGTGAACGGGGAGGGATTTGGGTCCATTGGGATTGTGGACAGTGGGAGTGAACGGGAAGGGGTTTGGGTCCATTGGGATTGTGGACAGTGGGAGTGAACGGGAAGGGGTTTGAGTCCATTGGGATTGTGGACAGTGGGAGTGAATGGGATGGGGTCTGGGTCCATTGGGATTGTGGACAGTGGGAGTGAGTGGGAAGGGGTTTGGGTCAATTGGGATTGTGGACAGTGGGAGTGAACGGGAAGGGGTTTGGGTCCATTGGGATTGTGTCGAGTGGGAGTGAACGGGAAGGGGTTTGGGTCCATTGGGATTGTGTCGAGTGGGAGTGAACGGGAAGGTGTTTGGGTCCATTGGGATTGTGTCGAGTGGGAGTGAACAGGAAGGGTTTTGGGTCCATTGGGATTGTGTACAGTGGGAGTGAACGGGAAGGGGTTTGAGTCCATTGGGATTGTGTACAGTGGGGGTGAACGGGAAGGGGTTTGGGTCCATTGGGATTGAGGACAGTGTGAGTGAACGGGAAGGGGTTTGGGTCCATTGGGATTGAGGACAGTGGGAGTGAACGGGAAGGGGTTTGGGTCCATTGGGATTGTGGACAGTGGGAGTGAACGGGAAGGGGTTTGCGTCCATTGGGATTGTGTAGTGTGGGAATGAATGGGAAGGGGTTTGGGTCCATTGGGATTGTGGACAGTGGGAGTGAACGGGAAGGGTTTTGGGTCCATTGGGATTGTGGACAGTGGGAGTGAACGGGAAGCGGTTTGGGTCCATTGGGATTGTGGACAGTGGGAGTGACCGGGAAGGGGTTTGGGTCCATTGGGATTGTAGACAGTGGGAGTGAACGGGAAGGGGTCTGGGTCCATTGGGATTGTGGACAGTGGGAGTGAACGGGAAGGGGCTTGGGTCCATTGGGATTGTGTACAGTGGGAGTGAACGGGAAGGGGTTTGGGTCCATTGGGATTGTGTACAGTGGGAGTGAACGGGGAGGGGTTTGGGTCCATTGGGATTGTGGACAGTGGGAGTGAACGGGAAGGGGTTTGGGTCCATTGGGATTGTGGACACTGGGAGTGAACGGGAAGAGGTTTGGATCCATTGGGATTGTGGACAGTGGGAGTGAACGGGAAGGGGTTTGGGTCCATTGGGATTGTGTAGAGTGGGAGTGAACGGGAAGGGGTTTGGATCCATTGGGATTGTGGACAGTGCGAGTGAACGGGAAGGGGTTTGGGCCCTTGGGATTGTGTACAGTGGGAGTGAACGTGAAGGGTTTTGGGTCCATTGGGATTGTGGACAGTGGGAGTGAACGGGAAGGGGTTTGGGTCCATTGGGATTGTGGACAGTGCGAGTGAACGGGAAGGGGTTTGGGCCCATTGGGATTGTGGACAGTGGGAGTGAACGGGAAGGGGTTTGGGCCCATTGGGATTGTGGACAGTGGGAGTGAACGGGAAGGGGTTTGGGTCCATTGGGATTGTGGACAGTGGGAGTGAACGGGAAGGGGTTTGGATCCATTGGGATTGTGGACAGTGGGAGTGAACGGGAAGGGGTTTGGGTCCATTGGGATTGTGGACAGTGGGAGTGAACGGGAAGGGGTTTGGGTCCATTGGGATTGTGGACAGTGGGAGTGAACAGGAAGGGGTTTGGGTCCATTGGGATTGTGGACAGTGGGAGTGAACGGGAAGGGGTTTGGATCCATTGGGATTGTGGACAGTGGGAGTGAACGGGAAGGGGTTTGGGTCCATTGGGATTGTGGACAGTGGGAGTGAACGGGAAGGGGTTTGGGTCCATTGGGATTGTGGACAGTGGGAGTGAACGGGAAGGGGTTTGGATCCATCGGGATTGTGGACAGTGGGAGTGACACTGACGTCTGTGATGTTCCTTTGGTAGGATGCAGGTGGACCCTGTGTACGATGCCCCCGAGAGCCCCTCTGCCCGGCAGCCCTCCCACAAGTCTTCCCTGACCAAAGTCAGTGTTCTGGACCGGCTGATCTTCACTCACTCCGTCTGGCTGCAACTCAGCATGAACTCGGCAACCTGCCTCCACATCCTCCAGCGGGAGACTCCGGGGGTGAGTACCACCGACCGTTATCCCCCTCCCAGCGGACTCCGGACCTCCCCGAGTGAAACGCCTCCTGCCCTCCAGGCTCGTGGCCCAGCAAGCTTCGGACATTCGACTGCAGAGGGCTTCGCAACACTGCCCCACCCTGTCCTCTTCCCATTGGTGTGTGTGCATTGTGGTATGTCCAGAAGCCCAATCGGTACTGAGGCCAACTGGCACCCCAGGTGGACTGAACCGATGGAGGACAGAACAGGCGTCGAATCTTCCTGCCCACTTGGCAGTCTCCTTAACATTGACGTTCAAAAACAGGATCTTTCAGCTTCTTTCTGAATGGGGGACTGCGAGGGAGAATCGTCAGATTAGCAGCCAGCCGCCAGTCCTAGATTCTCAAACCTTTTAATCCCTAAAATCTTGCTTCGAAAGCCAGTTTTGATAGCTTTACAGTCGAACAATGTTTCTGTGTTTGAGCCACAGCAACTTGTGGACAGCACTGACACCTGGTGGACTGAGGCTATCATTGAACACTCCCCGTGAGAGCGAGTCCCACATTCTCCCCCACTCCCCGTGGGAGCGAGTCCCACATTCTCCCCACTCCCCGTGGGAGCGAGTCCCACATTCTCCCCACTCCCCGTGGGAGCGAGTCCCACATTCTCCCCACTCCCCGTGGGAGCGAGTCCCAAATTCTCCCCACTCCCCGTGGGAGCGAGTCCCACATTCTCCCCACTCCCCGTGGGAGCGAGTCCCACATTCTCCCCACTCCCTGTGAGAGCGAGTCCCACATTCTCCCCACTCCCCTGGGAGCGAGTCCCACATTCTCCCCCACTCCCCGTGGGAGCGAGTCCCACATTCTCCCCCACTCCCCGTGAGAGCGAGTTCCACATTCTCCCCACTCCCCGTGGGAGCGAGTCCCACATTCTCCCCACTCCCCATGGGAGCGAGTCCCACATTCTCCCCGTGGGAGCGAGTCCCACATTCTCCCCACTCCCCGTGGGAGCGAGTCCCATATTCTCCCCACTCCCCGTGGGAGCGAGACCCACATTCTCCCCACTCCTCGCGGGAACGAGTCCCACATTCTCCCCACTCCCCGTGGGAGCGAGTCCCACATTCTCCCCACTCCCCGTGGGAGCGAGTCCCACATTCTCCCCACTCCCCGTGGGAGCGAGTCCCACATTCTCCCCACTCCCCGTGGGAGCGAGTCCCACATTCTCCCCACTCCCCGTGGGAGCGAGTCCCACATTCTCCCCGTGGGAGCGAGTCCCACATTCTCCCCACTCCCCGCGGGAGCGAGTCCCACATTCTCCCCACTCCCCGTGGGAGCGAGTCCCACATTCTCCCCACTCCCCGTGGGAGCGAGTCCCACATTCTCCCCGTGGGAGCGAGTCCCACATTCTCCCCACTCCCCGTGGGAGCGAGTCCCACATTCTCCCCACTCCCCGTGGGAGCGAGTCCCACATTCTCCCCACTCCCCGTGGGAGCGAGTCCCACATTCTCCCCACTCCCCGTGGGAGCGAGTCCCACATTCTCCCCACTCCCCGTGGGAGCGAGTCCCACATTCTCCCCACTCCCCGTGGGAGCGAGTCCCACATTCTCCCCACTCCCCGTGGGAGCGAGTCCCACATTCTCCCCACTCCCCGTGGGAGCGAGTCCCACATTCTCCCCACTCCCCGTGGGAGCGAGTCCCACATTCTCCCCACTCCCCGTGGGAGCGAGTCCCACATTCTCCCCTCTCCCCGTGGGAGCGAGTCCCACATTCTCCCCACTCCCTGTGGGAGCAAGTTCCACATTCTCCCCACTCCCCGTGGGAGCGAGTTCCACATTCTCCCCACTCCCCGTGAGAGCGAGTCCCACATTCTCGCCACTCCCCGTGGGAGCGAGTCCCACATTCTCCCCACTCCCCTGGGAGCGAGTCCCACATTCTCCCCACTCCCCGTGGGAGCGAGTTCCACATTCCCCCCACTCCCCGTGGGAGCGAGTCCCACATTCTCCCCACTCCCCGTGGGAGCGAGTCCCACATTCTCCCCACTCCCCATGGGAGCGAGTCCCACATTCTCCCCGTGGGAGCGAGTCCCACATTCTCCCCACTCCCCGTGGGAGCGAGTCCCATATTCTCCCCACTCCCCGTGGGAGCGAGACCCACATTCTCCCCACTCCCCGCGGGAGCGAGTCCCACATTCTCCCCACTCCCCGTGGGAGCGAGTCCCACATTCTCCCCACTCCCCGTGGGAGCGAGTCCCACATTCTCCCCGTGGGAGCGAGTCCCACATTCTCCCCACTCCCCGCGGGAGCGAGTCTCACATTCTCCCCACTCCCCGTGGGAGCGAGTCCCACATTCACCCCACTCACCGTGGGAGCGAGTCCCACATTCTCCCAACTCTCTGTGGGAGCGAGTCCCACATTCTACTCACTCCCCGTGGGAGCGAGTCTCACATTCTCCCCCACTCCCCGTGGGAGCGAGTCCCACATTCTCCCCACTCCCCGTGGGAGCGAATGTGGGATACGGAGACCGGGACTGTGCGCAGTAACTCCGAGTGTGGGATACGGAGACCGGGACTGTGCGCAGTAACTCCGAGTGTGGGATACGGAGACCGGGACTGTGCGCAGTAACTCCGAGTGTGGGATACGGAGACCGGGACTGTGCGCAGTAACTCCGAGTGCGGGATATGGAGACGGGGACTGTGCGCAGTAACTCCGAGTGCGGGATACGGAGACCGGGACTGTGCGCATAAACTCCGAGTGTGGGATACGGAGACTGGGACTGTGCGCAGTAACTCCGAGTTTGGGATACGGAGACCGGGACTGTGCGCAGTAACTCCGAGTGTGGGATACGGAGACCGGGACTGTGCGCAGTAACTCCGAGTTTGGGATACGGAGACCGGGACTGTGCGCAGTAACTCCGAGTGTGGAATACGGAGACCGGGACTGTGTGCGAGTTACATTAGTTAAATGAATAACAGACAGGATGATGTGTGAACGTATGGATATTGTGTGAGTTCTGGTCCTTTAACGATGAGTCTTATTCCCCCCATGGTAGATCTTCCTGATGCGACAGTCGGCCACATCTCAGAAGAAGGTTCTCTCGGTCAGACTATCGGACGATACCGATCCCTCCTTTGTGCATGACTTTGTCATCAACGAAGACTCCATCAATTCCAGTGAGTGGGGTCAGGGCGCTCGGCATTATAGAATGTTCCGGATCATTCCCACGATGCCAGAACGTTTAACTGGACTAGTTTGGGTTCCGCCCAGGGTCACTCAGCTGCTGACCCCACTACAGCCTTGGTTCAAACATGGACACAGAGCTGAATGCCAGAGGTGAGGTGGGAGTGACTGCCCTCGACATCAAGGCAGCGTCTGACCGAGTGTGGCATCAAGGAGCCCGAGCGAAACTGGAGTCAGTGGGAATCAGGGGGGAAACTCTCCGCTGGGGGCGGGGTCATACCCGGCACAAAGGAAGGTGGTTGTGGTGGTTGGAGGTCAATCATCTCAGCTCCAGGACGTCACTGCAGGAGGTCCTCAGGGTCGTGTCCTCGGCCCAACACATTCAGCTGCTCCATCACTGACCTCCCTTCCATCATAAGGTCAGAAGTGGGGATGTTTGCGGATGACTGCACCATGTTCAGCACCATTCGCGACTCCGCAGATACTGAATCAGTCCCTGTCCAAATGCAGCAAGACCCGGACAATATCCAGGCTCCGGGCTGACAAGTGGCAAGTTACATTCACACCACACAAGTGCCCGGCAATGACCATCTCCTACAAGAGAGGATCTAACCATCGCCCCCTTGACATTCAATGGCATTACCATCGCTGAATCCCCCACAATCAACACCCTGGGGGTTACCATTGATCAGAAACTGAACTGGACCCAGCCACATTAATACTGTGGCTACCAGGGCAGGTCAGAGGCTGGGAATCCTGCGGAGAGTAACTCACCTCCTGACCCCCCAAAGCCTGTCTACCATCTACAAGGCACAAGTCAGGAGTGTGAGGGAATACTCTCCACTCGCCTGGATGAGCGCAGCTCCCAACAACCCTCGAGAAGCTCGACACCATCCAGGACAAAGCAGCCCCGCTTGATTGGCTCCCCTTCCACAAACATTCGCTCCCTCCACCACCGACGCACAGCGACAGCCGTGTGTCCCATCTACAAGATGCACTGCAGCAACTCCCCAAGGTTCCTCAGGCAGCACCTTCCAGACCCACGTCCTCCACCACCTAGAAGGACAAGAGCAGCAGATACCTGGGAACCCCCCACCACCTGGAGGTTCCCCTCCAAGTCACTCACCACCCCGACTGGGAAATATATCGGCCGTTCCTTCACTGTCGCCGGGGCAACACCCTGGAACTCCCTGACTAACAGCACAGTGGGTGTACCTACACCGCGCGGGACTGCGGCGGGTTCAAGATGGCGGCTCGCCCACCGCCTTCCTGAGGGGCAATTAGGGATGGGTAGTAAATGCTGGGCCCGGCCCAGCGACGCCCACATCGCGGGAAGGAAGATGAATGACGTTGGGGGGAGAATGGGCTCTGATGAGGAGGACGGGATTTGGGGAACAGGGAATATTCGGGTGGTGCTTGAGGGCCGGCGTAGAAAGAATGGGCCGAATGGCCTCCTCCTGTGTTACAAGATTCTAACAGTCCTTCCCTTCCCTTTCAGCTTTCTCCCTGGAAGGTTCCGGAGTGACATTTGGAGATCTCTTTCATCTCATCTCCTTTTACTGTATGAGTAGGTGAGTGTGCGACTGCGAATGGGGGCAGGGGTCCGCAGTCCCCTCACCCTCCTCCCCATCTGACCCAGGCTCCGCCCCCCCGCCCACATCGCCTCTATCACCCCACAGCCTCTCTCTCCCCTCCCTACGCACTGTCAGAGGGTCAGTACTGAGGGAGTGCCGCACTGTCAGAGGGTCAGTACTGAGGGAGTGCCGCACTGTCAGAGGGTCAGTACTGAGGGAGTGCTGCACTGTCAGAGGCTCAGTACTGAGGGAGTGCCGCACTTTCGGAGGGTCAGTACTGAGGGCGTGCCGCACTGTCAGAGGGTCAGTACTGAGGGAGTGCCGCGCTGTCAGAGGGTCAGTACTGAGGGAGTGCCGCACTGTCAGAGGGTCAGTACTGAGGGCGTGCCGCACTGTCAGAGGGTCAGTACTGAGGGAGTGCTGCACTGTCAGAGGGTCAGTACTGAGGGAGTGCCGCACTGTCAGAGGGTCAGTACTGAGGGAGTGCCGCACTGTCAGAAGGTCAGTACTGAGGGAGTGCCGCACTGTCAGAGGGTCAGTACTGAGGGAGTGCCGCACTGTCAGAGGGTCAGTACGGAGGGAGTGCTGCACTGTCAGAGGGTCAGTACTGAGGGAGCGCTGCACTGTCAGAGGGTCAGTACTGAGGGAGCGCCGCACTGTCAGAGGGTCAGTACTGAGGGAGTGCCGCACTGTCAGAGGGTCAGTACTGAGGGAGCGCCGCACTGTCGGAGGGTCAGTACTGAGGGAGTGCCGCACTGTCAGAGGGTCAGTACCGAGGGAGTGCCGCACTGTCAGAGGGTCAGTACTGAGGGAGTGCCGCACTGTCAGAGGGTCAGTACTGAGGGAGTGCTGCACTGTCAGAGGGTCAGTACTGAGGGAGTGCTGCACTGTCAGAGGGTCAGTACTGAGGGAGTGCCGCACTGTCAGAGGGTCAGTACCGAGGGAGTGCCGCACTGTCAGAGGGTCAGTACTGAGGGAGTGCCGCACTGTCAGAGGGTCAGTACCGAGGGAGTGCCGCACTGTCAGAGGGTCAGTACTGAGGGAGTGCCGCACTGTCAGAGGGTCAGTACTGAGGGAGTGGCGCACTGTCAGAGGGTCAGTACTGAGGGAGTGCCGCACTGTCAGAGGGTCAGTACTGAGGGAGTGCCGCACCGTCAGAGGGTCAGTACTGAGGGAGTGCCGCACTGTCAGAGGGTCAGTACTGAGGGAGCGCCGCACTGTCAGAGGGTCAGTACTGAGGGAGTGCCGCACTGTCAGAGGGTCAGTACTGAGGGAGTGCCGCACTGTCGGAGGGTCAGTACTGAGGCAGAGGCAGCGGAGCGAGGGGGATTGCCGTGTACACTAACTGTGGATCTCCCCTCTGTTGAAGGGACGTGTTGCCGTTCACTCTGAAGCTGCCACTGGCCATCGCCACGGCCCGATCGCACAAGAAACTCAAGACCATCTCCCACCTGGGCATTGGTGAGTGGGAGAAGACGGTGAAATTGGGGGTTACCAACCTCCTCCAGGGCTGCTCTGGAGGACTCCAGGGTTCGCAAGCTGAATGTCAATAAATGTTGGGAACAAATCAACCGGGAAAACGTAATGAAATAAGTCAATGGGGGGTGGGGCGGGCGGGCGGGGGTGGGGGGGGGGGGCGGGGGGGGGGGGGGGTTGGTCTTATTTTAACCCTTTATTTAACTGGTCAGAGAAAACCCATGGGGAGAGATATTGGGCGTCCAATCAGGGCGGAGGAAGAGTTTGTTGGCTCTGATTCGTTGGTTGTGGATGGGGGGGGGGGGGCCCAATGGCGGGAGAGCTTTCGGGTTGGGGGCGGCCAGCAAGGATTCACATGTAGGCCAGACGGGGCAAGGACGGCAGATTTCCGTCTCTGAAAGGGGGCGTTTGTAAATTCAGTAGTAGGCCGGGATAGAGCCTGGGCCTTTCCTGCCCTGCTGTGGCTGGTGATGGTGTGAGACGGCGGGTGGGAGAGTGGGAGGGGCCGTGCCCGATTAACTGATTCCACGCTTTCTCTCTCTCCCCCCCCCCCCCCAACCCCTCTCCCACCCCCCACCCCCCCTCACCCCGTTTAGAGTTTTGGAGCTCGACCCTCAATGTGCGGGAGCCCCCGGCGCCGGAGGAATGTGGGGTCGAGTCGCCCCAGGAGCCGGGCCCCCCGGACTTCGTGCTGCACAGCCCCCTGAGGACACGGCCCCCCGGGGAGGTGGGCCAGGCCGGCTGCAACGGGGCACTCAGCTTCGTCAACCCCCTCTTCTACCCCGGCGACCCGGGCCGGGACAAGCGGTGGCAGTTCAAGAGGAGCTTCAAGGTCCGGGTGTCGACGGAGACCTCCAGCCCCCTCTCGCCCCCCACCCAGCCCCCTCCCCCCATCCCCTGGCAGGGGGGGAGCCCCCAGCCGTCCCCGGGGCCCCTCCGGAGCGCCTCGTCGGAGGATGACACGGCCTACAAGCGCCCGAAGACCCCCGTCCCGCCCCCCCGGCTCCGGAAGAAGCTGAGGTCACGGGAGTCGGACCTGCCTCTCGAAGACCCCCTCCCGCCCACCGCCGAGGAGAGCTACCGGGTGCCAGCCCCGGCCGGCCTCCCGCTGGCCCTGCTGCCCGAGATTGCCGACAGCCAGCGGCTGAGTGACGCCAGCTCTTCGAGCGCCTCCGAGGCGGACGGGCTGGGCCTGCTGTACGGGAAATCCCCACCCCCCATTAGCAAGGTGTACAGCCAGTCCCTCAGCAGCCTGGAGGAGGAGGAGGGGGAGGGGGAGGGGGAGGAGGGGAGGCAGGCCGAACCCCATGGCCCCCACCCCCCGCCCCGGAGGTCGCGCAGCGTCCGGTGGATGGTGCGCGCCCCGTTCCGGAAGATGAGCGAGGTCTTCGGCTCCTTCAGCAGCCCCGAGAAGAAGCTGGTGCGGGCCGTGGAGGAGCGCTCACGGGACAGACACACCTACCTGGGGGGCCTGGTGCAGGACTTCCTGGCGTCCCTGCGGGAGGGCAGGGGGGCCCAGTCCAGCAGCTCCGAGCTCCTCCAATCCATCCGACAGTTCATGACCCACGTGAAGATGTTTCTGGAGCACAGCTCGGAGCTGGATCAGACCATCGAGGCCTTCATCGAGGACAAGGAGGAGAAAGGTGAGTGACAGGAGTCCCCGACGATCCCCATAGCTCAGCTCGAAAATCCAACACAATCCCACACACGGTCGCCAATGGTGGAGTGATGGGAATGGGGGGATGCTCAAGAGGCCGGAATTGGAGGCGGTGACAGAGATCTCGGAGGGTTGTAGGGGCTGGAGGAGGTTACAGAGATAGGGAGGGTTGTAGGGGCTGGAGGAGGTTACAGAGATAGGGAGGGTTGTAGGGGCTGGAGGAGGTTACAGAGATAGGGAGGGTTGTAGGGGCTGGAGGAGGTTACAGAGATAGGGAGGGCTGTAGGGGCTGGAGGAGGTTACAGAGATAGGGAGGGCTGTGGGGGCTGGAGGAGGTTACAGAGATAGGGAGGGTTGTAGGGACTGGAGGAGGTTACAGAGATAGGGAGGGTTGTAGGGGCTGGAGGAGGTTACAGAGATAGGGAGGGGTTTGAGGCAGGAGGAGGTTACAGAGATAGGGAGGGTTGTAGGGACTGGAAGAGGTTACAGAGATAGGGAGGGTTGTAGGGACTGGAGGAGGTTACAGAGATAGGGAGGGTTGTTGGGGCTGGGGGAGGTTACAGAGATAGGAAGGGTTGTCGGGGCTGGAGGAGGTTACAGAGATAGGGAGGGTTGTAGGTGCTGGAGGAGGTTACAGAGATAGGGAGGGGTGTAGGGGCTGGAGGAGGTTACAGAGATAGGGAGGGTTGTAGGGACTGGAGGAGGTTACAGAGATAGGGAGGGTTGTTGGGACTGGAGGAGGTTACAAAGGTAGGGAGGGTTGTAGGGGCTGGGGGAGGTTACAGAGATAGGGAGGGTTGTAGAGGCTGGAGGAGGTTACAGAGATAGGGAGGGTTGTAGGGGCTGGAGGAGGTTACAGAGATAGGGAGGATTGTAGGGGCAGGAGGAGGTTACAGAGATCGGGAGGGTTGTAGGGGCTGGAGGAGGTTACAGAGACAGGGAGGATTGTCGGGGCTGGAGGAGGTTACAGAGATAGGGAGGGTTGTAGGGGCTGGAGGAGGTTACAGAGATAGGGAGGGTTGTCGGGGCTGGAGGAGGTTACAGGGATAGGGAGGGTTGTAGGGGCTGGAGGAGGTTACAGAGATAGGGAGGGTTGTCAGGGCTGGAGGAGGTTACAGAGATAGGGAGGGGTGTAGGGGCTGGAGGAGGTTACAGAGATAGGGAGGGTTGTCAGGGCTGGAGGATGTTACAGAGATAGGGAGGGGTGTAGGAGCTGGAGGAGGTGACAGAGATAGGGAGGGTTGTTGGGGCTGGGGGAGGTTACAGAGATAGGGAGGGTTGTCAGGGCTGGAGGAGGTTACAGAGATAGGGAGGGTTGTCAGGGCTGGAGGAGGTTACAGAGATAGGGAGGGGTGTAGGGGCTGGAGGAGGTTACAGAGATAGGGAGGGTTGTCAGGGCTGGAGGAGGTTACAGAGATAGGGAGGGGTGTAGGAGCTGGAGGAGGTGACAGAGATAGGGAGGGTTGTTGGGGCTGGGGGATGTTACAGAGATAGGGAGGGTTGTCAGGGCTGGAGGAGGTTACAGAGATGGGGAGGATTGTAGGGGCTGGAGGATGTTACAGAGATAGGAAGGGTTGTCGGGGCTGGAGGAGGTTACAGAGATAGGGAGGGTTGTAGGGGCTGGAGGAGGTTACAGAGATAGGGAGGGTTGTCGGGGCTGGAGGAGGTTACAGAGATAGGGAGGGGTGTAGGGGCTGGAGGAGGTTACAGAGATAGGGAGGGTTGTCAGGGCTGGAGGAGGTTACAGAGCTAGGGAGGGGTGTAGGAGCTGGAGGAGGTGACAGATAGGGAGGGTTGTTGGGGCTGGGGGAGGTTACAGAGATAGGGAGGGTTGTCAGGGCTGGAGGAGGTTACAGAGATAGGGAGGGTTGTCAGGGCTGGAGGAGGTTACAGAGATAGGGAGGGGTGTAGGGACTGGAGGAGGTTACAGAGATAGGGAGGTTTGTAGGGGCTGGAGGAGGTTACAGAGATAGGGAGGGTTCTGGGGGCTGGAGGAGGTTACAGAGATAGGGAGGGTTGTCAGGGCTGGAGGAGGTTACAGAGATAGGGAGGGGTGTAGGAGCTGGAGGAGGTGACAGAGATAGGGAGGGTTGTTGGGGCTGGGGGAGGTTACAGAGATAGGGAGGGTTGTAGGGGCTGGAGGAGGTTACAGAGATAGGGAGGGTTGTAGGGGCTGGAGGAGGTTACAGAGATAGGGAGGATTGTAGGGGCAGGAGGAGGTTACAGAGATCGGGAGGGTTGTAGGGGCTGGAGGAGGTTACAGAGACAGGGAGGATTGTCGGGGCTGGAGGAGGTTACAGAGATAGGGAGGGTTGTAGGGGCTGGAGGAGGTTACAGAGATAGGGAGGGTTGTCGGGGCTGGAGGAGGTTACAGGGATAGGGAGGGTTGTAGGGGCTGGAGGAGGTTACAGAGATAGGGAGGGTTGTCAGGGCTGGAGGAGGTTACAGAGATAGGGAGGGGTGTAGGGGCTGGAGGAGGTTACAGAGATAGGGAGGGTTGTCAGGGCTGGAGGAGGTTACAGAGATAGGGAGGGGTGTAGGAGCTGGAGGAGGTGACAGAGATAGGGAGGGTTGTTGGGGCTGGGGGAGGTTACAGAGATAGGGAGGGTTGTCAGGGCTGGAGGAGGTTACAGAGATAGGGAGGGTTGTCAGGGCTGGAGGAGGTTACAGAGATAGGGAGGGGTGTAGGGGCTGGAGGAGGTTACAGAGATAGGGAGGGTTGTCAGGGCTGGAGGAGGTTACAGAGATAGGGAGGGGTGTAGGAGCTGGAGGAGGTGACAGAGATAGGGAGGGTTGTTGGGGCTGGGGGATGTTACAGAGATAGGGAGGGTTGTCAGGGCTGGAGGAGGTTACAGAGATGGGGAGGATTGTAGGGGCTGGAGGATGTTACAGAGATAGGAAGGGTTGTCGGGGCTGGAGGAGGTTACAGAGATAGGGAGGGTTGTAGGGGCTGGAGGAGGTTACAGAGATAGGGAGGGTTGTCGGGGCTGGAGGAGGTTACAGAGATAGGGAGGGGTGTAGGGGCTGGAGGAGGTTACAGAGATAGGGAGGGTTGTCAGGGCTGGAGGAGGTTACAGAGCTAGGGAGGGGTGTAGGAGCTGGAGGAGGTGACAGATAGGGAGGGTTGTTGGGGCTGGGGGAGGTTACAGAGATAGGGAGGGTTGTCAGGGCTGGAGGAGGTTACAGAGATAGGGAGGGTTGTCAGGGCTGGAGGAGGTTACAGAGATAGGGAGGGGTGTAGGGACTGGAGGAGGTTACAGAGATAGGGAGGTTTGTAGGGGCTGGAGGAGGTTACAGAGATAGGGAGGGTTCTGGGGGCTGGAGGAGGTTACAGAGATAGGGAGGGTTGTCAGGGCTGGAGGAGGTTACAGAGATAGGGAGGGGTGTAGGAGCTGGAGGAGGTGACAGAGATAGGGAGGGTTGTTGGGGCTGGGGGAGGTTACAGAGATAGGGAGGGTTGTAGGGGCTGGAGGAGGTTACAGAGATAGGGAGGGTTGTAGGGGCTGGAGGAGGTTACAGAGATAGGGAGGGTTGTCAGGGCTGGAGGAGGTTACAGAGATAGGGAGGGTTGTAGGGGCTGGAGGAGGTTACAGAGATAGGGAGGGTTGTAGGGGCTGGAGGAGGTTACAGAGATAGGGAGGTTTGTAGGGGCTGGAGGAGGTTACAGAGATAGGGAGGGTTGTAGGGGCTGGAGGAGGTTACAGAGATAGGGAGGGTTGTAGGGGCTGGAGGAGGTTACAGAGATAGGGAAGGTTGTAGGGACTGGAGGAGGTTACAGAGATAGGGAGGGTTGTAGGAACTGGAGGAGGTTACAGAGATAGGGAGGGTTGTAGGGGCTGGAGGAGGTTACAGAGATAGGGAGGGTTGTAGGGACTGGAGGAGGTTCCAGAGATAGGGAGGGTTGTAGGGGCTGGAGGAGGTTACAGAGATAGGGAGGGTTGTAGGGACTGGAGGAGGTTACAGAGATAGGGAGGGTTGTAGGGGCTGGAGGAGGTTACAGAGATAGGGAGGGTTGTCGGGGCTGGAGGGGGTTACAGAGATAGGGAGGAGATGGGATGAGCTGTGGGTTCCGGAGTGAACAATGTTTGTTGGGATAGTGGAGTGTGGAGGGGAGGAGGGAGTGGGCGAGGAAGTGGAGGAGAGGAGGGAGTAGGCGAGGGTGGTGGTGGAGGGGAGGAGGGAGTGAGCGAGGATGGTGGAGGAGAGGAGGGAGTGGGCGAGGGTGGTGGAGGAGAGGAGGGAGTGGGCGAGGGTGGTGGAGGAGAGGAGGAGGGAGTGAGCGAGGGTGGTGGAGTGGAGGGGAGGAGGGAGTGGGCGAGGGTGGTGGAGTGGGGGGAGGAGGGTGTGGGCGAGGGTGGTGGAGGAGAGGAGGAGGGAGTGAGCGAGGGTGGTGGAGTGGAGGGGAGGAGGGAGTGGGCGAGGGTGGTGGAGTGGAGGGGAGGAGGGTGTGGGCGAGGGTGGTGGAGTGGAGGGGAGGAGGGAGTGAGCGAGGGTGGTGGAGTGGAGGAGGGTGTGGGCGAGTGGAGGGGAGTTGGGAGTGGGCGAGGGGAGTGGAGTGGAGGAGGGAATGTGGAGGGGAGGAGGGAGTTGGGTGAGGGTGGTCGAGGGGAGGAGGGAGTGGGCGAGGGGAGTGGAGGGGAGGAGGGAGTGGGCGAGGGGAGTGGAGTGGAGGAGGGAATGTGGAGGGGAGGAGGGAGTGGGTGAGGGTGGTCGAGGGGAGGAGGGAGTGGGCGAGTGTGGTGGAGGGCAGGAGGGAGTGGGCGAGGGGAGTGGAGGGGAGGAGGGAGTGGGCGAGGGGAGTGGAGGGGAGGAGGGAGCGGGCGAGGGGAGGAGGGAGTGGATGAGGGGAGTGGAGGGGAGGAGGGAGTGGACGAGGGTGGGGGAGGAGGGAGTGGGCGAGGGGAGTGGAGGGGAGGAGGGAGTGGGCGAGTGGAGGGGAGGAGGGAGTGGGCGAGGGGAGTGGAGGGGAGGAGGAAGTGGGCGAGGGGAGGAGGGAGTGGGCGAGGGTGGGGGACGGGGGAGTGGGCGAGGGGAGTGGAGGGGAGGAGGGAGTGGGCGAGGGGAGTGGAGGGGAGGAGGGAGTGGGCGAGGGGAGTGGAGGGGAGGAGGGAGTGGGCGAGGGGAGTGGAGGGGAGGAGGGAGTGGGCGAGGGGAGTGGAGGGGAGGAGGGAGTGGGGTGCGAGGGGAGTGGAGGGGTGGAGGGAGTGGGCGAGGGCAGTGGAGGGGAGGAGGGAGCGGGCGAGGGGAGGAGGGAGTGGATGAGGGGAGTGGAGGGGAGGAGGGAGTGGACGAGGGGAGTGGAGGGGAGGAGGGAGTGGGCGAGGGGAGTGGAGGGGAGGAGGGAGCGGGCGAGGGGAGGAGGGAGTGGATGAGGGGAGTGGAGGGGAGGAGGGAGTGGACGAGGGGAGTGGAGGGGAGGAGGGAGTGGGCGAGGGTGGGGGAGGAGGGAGTGGGCGAGGGGAGTAGAGGGGAGGAGGGAGTGGGCGAGGGGAGTGGAGGGGAGGAGGGAGTGGGCGAGGGGAGTGGAGGGGAGGAGGGAGTGGGCGAGGGGAGTGGAGGGGAGGAGGGAGCGGGCGAGGAGAGTGGAGGGGAGGAGGGAGTGGGCGAGGGGAGTGGAGGGAGTAGGGAGTGGGCGACGGGAGGAGGGAGTGGGCGAGTGGAGGAGGGAGTGGGCGTGGGGAGTGGAGGGGAGGAGGGAGTGGGCGAGGGCAGTGGGGAGGGGAGGAGGGAGTGGATGAGGGGAGTGGAGGGGAGGAGGGAGTGGATGAGGGGAGTGGAGGGGAGGAGGGGAGTGGGCGAGGGTGGGAGACGGGGGAGTGGGCGAGGGGAGTGGAGGGGAGGAGGGAGTGGGCGAGGGGAGTGGAGGGGAGGAGGGAGTGGGCGAGGGGAGTGGAGGGGAGGAGGGAGTGGGCGACGGGAGGAGGGAGTGGGCGAGGGGAGGAGGGAGTGGGCGAGGGGAGGAGGGAGTGGGCGAGGGGAGGAGGGAGTGGGCGAGGGGAGGAGGGAGTGGGCGAGGGGAGGAGGGAGTGGGCGAGGGGAGGAGGGAGTGGGCGAGGGGAGGAGGGAGTGGGCGAGGGGAGGAGGGAGTGGGCGAGGGGAGGAGGGAGTGGGCGAGGGGAGGAGGGAGTGGGCGAGGGGAGGAGGGAGTGGGCGAGGGGAGGAGGGAGTGGGCGAGGGGAGGAGGGAGTGGGCGAGGGGAGGAGGGAGTGGGCGAGGGGAGGAGGGAGTGGGCGAGGGGAGGAGGGAGTGGGCGAGGGGATGCCTCCTCCATGTTGACCGCTCTTCTTGTCTTTGCTCAGAGCGCCTCCTGGAGGTGGCGATGCACAAGAGCGTTCTGAAACCGCTGCGACGCAGTGTGCAGGCCTTCCTACGGGAGATCCACACTGCCGATGGAACACTCCAACAGCTCCGGGACAACGCCCAGCTTGTCAGGCAGACCGGTCCCCAGTGTCTCGGAGTCCGGGCCAACGTCCGCGACACCGCCCCGATCGAAAAAATCAGACAGAAATTTGTCCTGATGCAAAAAACATATTCTCCAATCAAAAAAGTCAACTTTCTCCTTCAAGCCTGCAAACTCATCTACGAGAAACTCGAAGGAGCTGGAGGTAAAAAACACAGCTCCCTCCACACTGTCCCCATCTAACACTGAGCTCCCTCCCCACTGTCCCCATCAAACACTGAGCTCCCTCCGCACTGTCCCCATCAAACACTGACCTCCCCCCACACTGTCCCCATCAAACACTGAGCTCCCCCCACACTGTCCCCATCAAACACTGAGCTCCCTCCACACTGTCCCCATCAAACACTGAGCTCCCTCCACACTGTCCCCATCAAACACTGAGCTCCCTCCACACTGTCCCCATCAAACACTGAGCTCCCTCCGCACTGTCCCCATCAAACACTGAGCTCCCTCCACACTGTCCCCATCAAACACTGAGCTCCCTCCACACTGTCCTCGTCAAACACTGAGCACCCTCCACACTGTCCCCATTAAACACTCCCCTCCACACTGTCCCCACCAAACACTGAGCTCCCTCCACACTGTCCCCATCAAACACTGAGCTCCCTCCACACTGTCCCCATCAAACACTGAGCTCCCCCCACACTGTCCCCATCAAACACTGAGCTCCCTCCACACTGTCCCCATCAAACACTGAGCTCCCTCCACACTGTCCCCATCAAACACTGAGCTCCCTCCACACTGTCCCCATCAAACACTGAGCACACTCCACACTGTCCCCATCAAACACTGAGCACACTCCACACTGTCCCCATCAAACACTGAGCTCCCTCCACACTGTCCCCATGAAACACTGAGCTCCCTCCACACTTTCCCCATCAAACACTGAGCTCCATCCACACTGTCCCCATCAAACACTGAGCTCACTCCTCACTGTCCCCATCAAACACTGAGCTCCCTCCACACTGTCCCCATCAAACACTGAGCTCCCTCCACACTGTCCCCATCAACCACTGAGCTCCCTCCACACTGTCCCCATCAAACACTGAGCACACTCCACACTGTCCCCATCAAACACTGAGCTCCCCCCACACTGTCCCCATCAAACACTGAGCTCCCTCCACACTGTCCCCATCAAACACTGAGCTCCCTCCACACTGTCCCCATCAAACACTGAGCTCCCTCCACACTGTCCCCATCAAACACTGAGCTCCCTCCACACTGTCCCCATCAAACACTGAGCTCCCTCCACACTGTCCCCATCAAACACTGAGCTCCCTCCACACTGTCCCCATCAACCACTGAGCTCCCTCCACACTGTCCCCATCAAACACTGAGCTCCCCCCACACTGTCCCCATCAAACACTGAGCTCCCTCCACACTGTCCCCATCAAACACTGAGCTCCCTCCACACTGTCCCCATCAAACACTGAGCTCCCTCCACACTGTCCCCATCAAACACTGAGCTCCCTCCACACTGTCCCCATCAAACACTGAGCTCCCTCCACACTGTCCCCATCAAACACTGAGCTCCCTCCACACTGTCCCCATCAAACACTGAGCTCCCTCCACACTGTCCCCATCAAACACTGAGCTCCCTCCACACTGTCCCCATCAAACACTGAGCTCCCTCCACACTGTCCCCATCAAACACTGAGCTCCCTCCGCACTGTCCCCATCAAACACTGAGCTCCCTCCACACTGTCCCCATCAAACACTGAGCTCCCTCCACACTGTCCCCATCAAACACTAAGCTCTCTCCACACTGTCCCCATCAAACACTGAGCTCCCTCCACACTGTCCCCATCAAACACTGAGCTCCCCCCACACTGTCCCCATCAAACACTGAGCTCCCTCCACACTGTCCCATCAAACACTGAGCTCCCTCCACACTGTCCCCATCAAACACTGAGCTCCCTCCACACTGTCCCCATCAAACACTGAGCTCCCTCCACACTGTCCCCATCAAACACTGAGCTCCCTCCACACTGTCCCCATCAAACACTCCCCTCCACACTGTCCCCATCAAACACTGAGCTCCCTCCCCACTGTCCCCATCTAACACTGAGCTCCCTCCACACTGTCCCCATCAAACACTGAGCTCCCCCCACACTGTCCCCATCAAACACTGAGCTCCCTCCACACTGTCCCCATCAAACACTGAGTTCCCTCCACACTGTCCCCATCAAACACCGAGCCTCCCTCCACACTGCTCCATCAAACACTGAGCTCCCTCCACACTGTCCCCATCAAACACTGAGCTCCCTCCACACTGTCCCCATCAAACACTCCCCTCCACACTGTCCCCATCAAACACTGAGCTCCCTCCACACTGTCCCCATCTAACACTGAGCTCCCTCCACACTGTCCCCATCAAACACTGAGCTCCCTCCACACTGTCCCCATCAAACACTGAGCTCCCTCCACACTGTCCCCATCAAACACTGAGCTCCCTCCACACTGTCCCCATCAAACACTGAGCTCCCTCCACACTGTCCCCATCAAACACTGAGCTCCCTCCACACTGTCCCCATCAACACTGATCTCCCTCCACACTGTCCCCATCAAACACTGAGCTCCCCCCACACTGTCCCCATCAAACACTGAGCTCCCTCCACACTGTCCCCATCAAACACTGAGCTCCCCCCACACTGTCCCCATCAAACACTGAGCTCCCTCCACACTGTCCCCATCAAACACTGAGCTCCCACCACACTGTCCCCATCAAACACTGAGCTCCCTCCACACTGTCCCCATCAAACACTGAGCTCCCTCCACACTGTCCCCATCAAACACTGAGCCCCCTCCACACTGTCCCCATCAAACACTGAGCTCCCTCCACACTGTCCCCATCAAACACTGAGCTCCCTCCACACTGTCCCCATCAAACACTGAGCTCCCTCCACACTGTCCCCATCAAACACGGAGCTCCCTCCACACTGTCCCCATCAAACACTGAGCTCCCTCCACACTGTCCCCATCAAACGCTGAGCTCCCTCCACACTGTCCCCATCAAACACTGAGCTCCCTCCACACTGTCCCCATCAAACACGGAGCTCCCTCCACACTGTCCCCATCAAACACTGAGCTCCCTCCACACTCTCCCCATCAAACACTGAGCTCCCCCCACACTGTCCCCATCAAACACTGAGCTCCTTCCACACTGTCCCCATCAAACACTGAGCTCCCCCCACACTGTCCCCATCAAACACTGAGCTCCCTCCACACTGTCCCCATCAAACACTGAGCTCCCTCCGCACTGTCCCCATTAAACACTGAGCTCCCTCCACACTGTCCCCATCAAACACTCCCTCCACACTGTCCCCATCAAACACGGAGCTCCCTCCACACTGTCCCCATCAAACACTGAGCTCCTCCTCACTGTCCCCATCAAACACTGAGCTCCCGCCGCACTGTCCCCATCAAACACTGAGCTCCCTCCACACTGTCCCCATCAAACACTCCCCTCCACACTGTCCCCATCAAACACTGAGCTCCCTCCACACTGTCCCCATCAAACACTGACCTCCCTCCACACTGTCCCCATCAAACACTGAGCTCCCTCCACACTGTCCCCAGCAAACACTGAGCTCCCCCCACACTGTCCCCATCAAACACTGAGCTCCCTCCACACTGTCCCCATCAAACACTGAGCTCCCTCCACACTGTCCCCATCAAACACTGAGCTCCCTCCACACTGTCCCCATCAAACACTGAGCTCCCTCCACACTGTCCCCATCAAACACTGAGCTCCCTCATCACTGTCCCCATCAAACACTGAGCTCCCTCCACACTGTCCCCATCAACCACTGAGCTCCCTCCACACTGTCCCCATCAAACACTGAGCTCCCTCCACACTGTCCCCATCAAACACTCAGCTCCCTCCACACTGTCCCCATCAAACACTGAGCTCCCTCCACACTGTCCCCATCAAACACTGAGCTCCCTCCACACTGTCCCCATCAAACACTGAGCTCCCTCCACACTGTCCCCATCAAACACTGAGCTCCCTCCACACTGTCCCCATCAAACACTGAGCTCCCTCCACACTGTCCCCATCAAACACTGAGCTCCCTCCACACTGTCCCCATCAAACACTGAGCTCCCTCCACACTGTCCCCATCAAACACTCCCTCCACACTGTCCCCATCAAACACTGAGCTCCCTCCACACTGTCCCCATCAAACACTGAGCTCCCTCTACACTGTCCCCATCAAACACTGAGCTCCCTCCACACTGTCCCCATCAAACACTGAGCTCTCTCCACACTGTCCCCATCAAACACTGAGCTCCCTCCACACTGTCCCCATCAAACACTGAGCTCCCCCCACACTGTCCCCATCAAACACTGAGCTCCCTCCACACTGTCCCCATCAAACACTGAGCTCCCTCCACAGTGTCCCCATCAAACACTCCCCTCCACACTCTCCCCATCAAACACTGAGCTCCCTCCACACTGTCCCCATCAAACACTGAGCTCCCTTCACACTGTCCCCATCAAACACTGAGCTCCCTCCACACTGTCCCCATCAAACACTGAGCTCCCTCCACACTGTCCCCATCAAACACTGAGCTCCCTCCACACTGTCCCCATCAAACACTGAGCTCCCTCCACACTGTCCCCATCAAACACTGAGCTCCCTCCACACTGTCCACATCAAACACTCCCCTCCACACTGTCCCCATCAAACACTCCCCTCCACACTGTCCCCATCAAACACTGAGCTCCCTCCACACTGTCCCCATCAAACACTCCCCTCCACACTGTCCCCATCAAACACTGAGCTCCCGCCACACTCTCCCCATCAAACACTCCCCTCCACACTGTCCCCATCAAACACTGAGCTCCCTCCACACTGTCCCCATCAAACACTGAGCTCCCTCCACACTGTCCCCATCAAACACTCCCCTCCACACTGTCCCCATCAAACACTGAGCTCCCTCCTCACTGTCCCCATCAACACTGAGCTCCCTCCACACTGTCGCCATCAAACACGGAGCTCCCACCACACTGTCCCCATCAAACACTGAGCTCCCTCCACACTGTCCCCATCAAACACTGAGCTCCCTCCACACTGTCCCCATCAAACACTGAGCTCCCTCCACACTGTCCCCATCAAACACTGAGCTCCCTCCACACTGTCCCCATCAAACACTCCCCTCCACACTGTCCCCATCAAACACTGAGCTCCCCCCACACTGTCCCCATCAAACACTGAGCTCCCCCCACACTGTCCCCATCAAACACTGAGCACCCTCCACACTGTCCCCATCAAACACTGAGCACCCTCCACACTGTCCCCATCAAACACTGAGCTCCCTCCACACTGTCCCCATCAAACACTGAGCTCCCTCCACACTGTCCCCATCAAACACTGAGCTCCCTTCACACTGTCCCCATCAAACAGTGAGCTCCCTCCACACTGTCCCCATCAAACACTGAGCTCCCTCCACACTGTCCCCATCAAACACTCCCCTCCACACTGTCCCCATCAAACACTGAGCTCCCTCCACACTGTCCCCATCAAACACTGAGCTCCATCCACACTGTCCCCATCAAACACTGAGCTCCCTCCACACGGTCCCCATCAAACACTCCCCTCCACACTGTCCCCATCAAACACTGAGCTCCCTCCACACTGTCCCCATCAAACACTGAGCTCCCTCCACACTGTCCCCATCAAACACTGAGCTCCCTCCACTCTGTCTCCATCAAATACTGAGCTCCCTCCACACTGTCCCCATCAAACACTCCCTCCACACTGTCCCCATCAAACACTGAGCTCCCTCCACACTGTCCCCATCAAACACTGAGCTCCCTCCACACTGTCCCCATCAAACACTGAGCTCCCTCCACACTGTCCCCATCAAACACTGAGCTCCCTCCACACTGTCCCCATCAAACACTGAGCTCCCTCCACACTGTCCCCATCAAACACTGAGCTCCCTCCACACTGTCCCCATCAAACACTGAGCTCCCTCCACACTGTCCCCATCAAACACTGAGCTCCCTCCACACTGTACCCATCAAACACTGAGCTCGTTCCACACTATCCCCATCAAACACTGAGCTCCCTCCACACTGTCCCCATCAAACACTGAGCTCCCTCCACACTGTCCCCATCAAACACTGAGCTCCCTCCACACTGTCCCCATCAAACACTGAGCTCCCTCCACACTGTCCCCAACAAACACTGAGCTCCCTCCACACTGTCCCCATCAAACACTGAGCTCCCTCCACACTGTCCCCATCAAACACTCCCTCCACACTGTCCCCATCAAACACTGAGCTCCCTCCACACTGTCCCCATCAAACACTGAGCTCCCTCCACACTGTCCCCATCAAACACTGAGCTCCCTCCACACTGTCCCCATCAAACACTCCCCTCAACACTGTCCCCATCAAACACTGAGCTCCCTTCACACTGTCCCCATCAAACACTGAGCTCGTTCCACACTATCCCCATCAAACACTGAGCTCCCTCCACACTGTCCTCATCAAACACTGAGCTCCCTCCACACTGTCCACATCAAACACTGAGCTCCCTCCACACTGTCCCCATCAAACACTGAGCTCCCTCCACACTGTCCCCATCAAACACTGAGCTCCCTCCACACTGTCCCCATCAAACACTGAGCTCCCTCCACACTGTCCCCATCAAACACTGAGCTCCCTCCACACTGTCCCCATCAAACACTCCCTCCACACTGTCCCCATCAAACACTGAGCTCCCCCCACATTGTCCCCATCAAACACTGAGCTCCCTCCACACTGTCCCCATCAAACACTGAGCTCCCTCCACACTGTCCCCATCAAACACTGAGCTCCCTCCGCACTGTCCCCATCAAACACTGAGCTCCCTCCACACTGTCCCCATCAAACACTGAGCTCCCTCCCCACTGTCCCCATCAAACACTGAGCTCCCTCCACACTGTCCCCATCAAACACTGAGCTCCCTCCACACTGTCCCCATCAAACACTGAGCTCCCCCCACACTGTCCCCATCAAACACTGAGCTCCCTCCACACTGTCCCCATCAAACACTGAGCTCCCTCCACACTGTCCCCATCAAACACTGAGCTCCCTCCACACTGTCCTCGTCAAACACTGAGCACCCTCCACACTGTCCCCATTAAACACTCCCCTCCACACTGTCCCCATCAAACACTGAGCTCCCTCCACACTGTCCCCGTCAAACACTGAGCTCCCTCCGCACTGTCCCCATCAAACACTGAGCTCCCTCCACACTGTCCCCATCAAACACTGAGCTCCCTCCACACTGGCCCCATCAAACACTAAGCTCCCTCCACACTGTCCCCATCAAACATGGAGCTCCCTCCACACTGTGCCCATCAAACACTGAGCTCCCTCCACACTGGCCCCATCAAACACTAAGCTCCCTCCACACTGTCCCCATCAAACATGGAGCTCCCTCCACACTGTCCCCATCAAACACTAAGCTCCCTCCACACTGTCCCCATCAAACATGGAGCTCCCTCCACACTGTCCCCATCAAACACTGAGCTCCCTCCACACTGTCCCCATCAAACACTGAGCTCCCTCCACACTGGCCCCATCAAACACTAAGCTCCCTCCACACTGTCCCCATCAAACATGGAGCTCCCTCCACACTGTCCCCATCAAACACTGAGCTCCCTCCACACTGTCCCCATCAAACACTGAGCTCCCCCCACACTGTCCCCATCAAACACTGAGCTCCCTCCACACTGTCCCCATCAAACACTGAGCTCCCTCCACACTGTCCCCATCAAACACTGAGCTCCCTCCACACTGTCCTCGTCAAACACTGAGCACCCTCCACACTGTCCCCATTAAACACTCCCCTCCACACTGTCCCCATCAAACACTGAGCTCCCTCCACACTGTCCCCGTCAAACACTGAGCTCCCTCCACACTGTCCCCGTCAAACACTGAGCTCCCTCCACACTGTCCCCATCAAACACTGAGCTCCCTCCACACTGACCCCATCAAACACTGAGCTCCCTCCACACTGTCCCCATCAAACACTGAGCTCCCTCCACACTGTCCCCATCAAACACTGAGCTCCCTCCACACTGTCCCCATCAAACACTGAGCTCCCTCCGCACTGTCCCCATCAAACACTGAGCTCCCTCCACACTGTCCCCATCAAACACTGAGCTCCCTCCGCACTGTCCCCATCAAACACTGAGCTCCCTCCACACTGTCCCCATCAAACACTGAGCTCCCTCCACACTGTCCCCATCAAACACTGAGCTCCCTCCACACTGTCCCCATCAAACACTGAGCTCCCTCCACACTGTCCCCATCAAACACTGAGCTCCCTGCACACTGTCCCCATCAAAACTGAGCTCCCTCCACACTGTCCCCATCAAACACTGAGCTCCCTTCACACTGTCCCCATCAAACACTGAGCTCCCTCCACACTGTCCCCATCAAACACTGAGCTCCCTCCACACTGTCCCCATCAAACACTGAGCTCCCTCCACACTGTCCCCATCAAACACTGAGCTCCCTCCACACTGTCCCCATCAAACACTGAGCTCCCTCCACACTGTCCCCATCAAACACGGAGCTCCCGCCACACTGTCCCCATCAAACACTGAGCTCCCTCCACACTGTCCCCATCAAACACTGAGCTCCCTTCACACTGTCCCCATCAAACACGGAGCTCCCTCCACACTGTCCCCATCAAACACTGAGCTCTCTCCACACTGTCCCCATCAAACACTGAGCTCCCTCCACACTGTCCCCATCAAACACTGAGCTCCCTCCACACTGTCCCCATCAAACACTGAGCTCCCTCCACACTGTCCCCATCAAACACGGAGCTCCCTCCACGCTGTCCCCATCAAACACGGAGCTCCCTCCACGCTGTCCCCATCAAACACTGAGCTCTCTCCACACTGTCCCCATCTAACACTGAGCTCCCTCCACACTGTCCCCATCAAACACTGAGCTCCCTCTACACTGTCCCCATCAAACACTGAGCTCCCTCCACACTGTCCCCATCAAACACTGAGCTCCCTCCACACTGTCCCCATCAAACACTGAGCTCCCTCCGCACTGTCCCCATCAAACACTGAGCTCCCTCCACACTGTCCCCATCAAACACTGAGCTCCCCCCACACTGTCCCCATCAAACACTGAGCTCCCTCCACACTGTCCCCATCAAACACTGAGCTCCCTCCACACTGTCCCCATCAAACACTGAGCTCCCTCCGCACTGTCCCCATCAAACACTGAGCTCCCTCCACACTGTCCCTATCAAACACTGAGCTCCCTCCACACTGGCCCCATCAAACACTAAGCTCCCTCCACACTGTCCCCATCAAACATGGAGCTCCCTCCACACTGTCCCCATCAAACACTGAGCTCCCTCCCCACTGTCCCCATCAAACACTGAGCTCCCTCCACACTGTCCCCATCAAACACTGAGCTCCCTCCACACTGTCCCCATCAAACACTGAGCTCCCCCCACACTGTCCCCATCAAACACTGAGCTCCCTCCACACTGTCCCCATCAAACACTGAGCTCCCTCCACACTGTCCCCATCAAACACTGAGCTCCCTCCACACTGTCCTCGTCAAACACTGAGCACCCTCCACACTGTCCCCATTAAACACTCCCCTCCACACTGTCCCCATCAAACACTGAGCTCCCTCCACACTGTCCCCGTCAAACACTGAGCTCCCTCCGCACTGTCCCCATCAAACACTGAGCTCCCTTCACACTGTCCCCATCAAACACTGAGCTCCCTCCACACTGTCCCCATCAAACACTGAGCTCCCTCCACACTGTCCTCGTCAAACACTGAGCACCCTCCACACTGTCCCCATTAAACACTCCCCTCCACACTGTCCCCATCAAACACTGAGCTCCCTCCACACTGTCCCCGTCAAACACTGAGCTCCCTCCACACTGTCCCCATCAAACACTGAGCTCCCTCCACACTGTCCCCATCAAACACTGAGCTCCCTCCACACTGGCCCCATCAAACACTAAGCTCCCTCCACACTGTCCCCATCAAACATGGAGCTCCCTCCACACTGTCCCCATCAAACACTGAGCTCCCTCCACACTGTCCCCATCAAACACTGAGCTCCCCCCACACTGTCCCCATCAAACACTGAGCTCCCTCCACACTGTCCCCATCAAACACTGAGCTCCCTCCACACTGTCCCCATCAAACACTGAGCTCCCTCCACACTGTCCCCATCAAACACTGAGCTCCCTCCACACTGTCCCCATCAAACACTGAGCTCCCTCCACACTGTCCCCATCAAACACTGAGCTCCCTCCACACTGTCCTCGTCAAACACTGAGCACCCTCCACACTGTCCCCATTAAACACTCCCCTCCACACTGTCCCCATCAAACACTGAGCTCCCTCCACACTGTCCCCGTCAAACACTGAGCTCCCTCCACACTGTCCCCATCAAACACTGAGCTCCCTCCACACTGTCCCCATCAAACACTGAGCTCCCTCCACACTGACCCCATCAAACACTGAGCTCCCTCCACACTGTCCCCATCAAACACTGAGCTCCCTCCACACTGTCCTCGTCAAACACTGAGCACCCTCCACACTGTCCCCATTAAACACTCCCCTCCACACTGTCCCCATCAAACACTGAGCTCCCTCCACACTGTCCCCGTCAAACACTGAGCTCCCTCCACACTGTCCCCATCAAACACTGAGCTCCCTCCACACTGTCCCCATCAAACACTGAGCTCCCTCCGCACTGTCCCCATCAAACACTGAGCTCCCTCCACACTGTCCCCATCAAACACTGAGCTCCCTCCGCACTGTCCCCATCAAACACTGAGCTCCCTCCACACTGTCCCCATCAAACACGGAGCTCCCTCCACACTGTCCCCATCAAACACTGAGCTCCCTCCACACTGTCCCCATCAAACACTGAGCTCCCTCCACACTGTCCCCATCAAAACTGAGCTCCCTCCACACTGTCCCCATCAAACACTGAGCTCCCTCCACACTGTCCCCATCAAACACTGAGCTCCCTCCACACTGTCCCCATCAAACACTGAGCTCCCTCCACACTGTCCCCATCAAACACTGAGCTCCCTCCACACTGTCCCCATCAAACACTGAGCTCCCTCCACACTGTCCCCATCAAACACGGAGCTCCCGCCACACTGTCCCCATCAAACACTGAGCTCCCTCCACACTGTCCCCATCAAACACTGAGCTCCCTTCACACTGTCCCCATCAAACACGGAGCTCCCTCCACACTGTCCCCATCAAACACTGAGCTCTCTCCACACTGTCCCCATCAAACACTGAGCTCCCTCCACACTGTCCCCATCAAACACTGAGCTCCCTCCACACTGTCCCCATCAAACACTGAGCTCCCTCCACACTGTCCCCATCAAACACGGAGCTCCCTCCACGCTGTCCCCATCAAACACTGAGCTCTCTCCACACTGTCCCCATCTAACACTGAGCTCCCTCCACACTGTCCCCATCAAACACTGAGCTCCCTCTACACTGTCCCCATCAAACACTGAGCTCCCTCCACACTGTCCCCATCAAACACTGAGCTCCCTCCGCACTGTCCCCATCAAACACTGAGCTCCCTCCACACTGTCCCCATCAAACACTGAGCTCCCCCCACACTGTCCCCATCAAACACTGAGCTCCCTCCACACTGTCCCCATCAAACACTGAGCTCCCCCCACACTGTCCCCATCAAACACTGAGCTCCCTCCACACTGTCCCCATCAAACACTGAGCTCCCTCCACACTGTCCCCATCAAACCCTGAGCTCGCTCCACACTGTCCCCATCAAACACTGAGCTCCCTCTGCACTGTCCCCATCAAACACTGAGCTTCCTCCACACTGTCCCCATCAAACACTGAGCTCCCTCCACACTGTCCCCATCAAACACTGAGCTCCCTCCACACTGTCCCCATCAAACACTGAGCTCCCTCCGCACTGTTCCCATCAAACACTGAGCTCCATCCACACTGTCCCCATCAAACACTGAGCTCCCTCCAAACTGTCCCCATCAAACACTGAGCTCCATCCACACTGTCCCCATCAAACACTGAGCTCCCTCCGCACTGTTCCCATCAAACACTGAGCTCTCTCCACACTGTCCCCATCAAACACTGAGCTCCCTCCACACTGTCCCCATCAAACACTGAGCTCCCTCCAAACTGTCCCCATCAAACACTGAGCTCCCTCCACACTGTCCCCATCAAACACTCCCCTTCACACTGTCCCCATCAAACACTGAGCTCCCTCCACACTGTCCCCATCAAACACTGAGCTCCCTCCACACTGTCCCCATCAAACACTGTGCTCCCTCCACACTGTCCCCATCAAACACTGAGCTCCCTCCACACTGTCCCCATCAAACACTGAGCTCCCTCCACACTGTCCCCATCAAACACTGAGCTCCCTCCACATTGTCCCCATCAAACACTGAGCTCCCTCCACACTGTCTCCATCTAACACTGAGCTCCCTCCACACTGTCTCCATCAAACACTCCCCTCCTCACTGTACCCATCAAACACTGAGCTCCCTCCACACTGTCCCCATCAAACACTGAGCTCCCTCCACACTGTCCCCATCAAACACTGAGCTCCCTCCACACTGTCCCCATCAAACGTGGAGCTCCCTCCACACTGTTCCCATCAAACACTGAGCTCCCTCCACACTGTCCCCATCAAACACTCCCCTCCACACTGTCCCCATCAAACACTGAGCTCCCTCCGCACTGTCCCCATCAAACACTGAGCTCCCTCCACACTGTCCCCATCAAACACTCCCTCCACACTGTCCCCATCAAACACTGAGCTCCCTCCACACTGTCCCCATCAAACACTGAGCTCCCTCCACACTGTCCCCATCTAACACTGAGCTCCCTCCACACTGTCCCCATCAAACACGGAGCTCCCTCCACACTGTCCCCATCAAACACTGAGCTCCCTCCACACTGTCCCCATCAAACACTGAGCTCCCTCCACACTGTCCCCATCAAACACTGAGCTCCCTATACACTCTCCCCATCAAACACTGAGCTCCCTCCACACTGTCCCCATCAAACACTCCCCTCCACACTGTCCCCATCAAACACTGAGCTCCCTCCACACTGTCCCCATCAAACACTGAGCTCCCTCCACACTGTCCCCATCAAACACTGAGCTCCCTCCACACTGTCCCCATCAAACACTGAACTCCCTCTATACTGTCCCCATCGAACACTGAGCTCCCCCACACTGTCCCCATCAAACACTGAGCTCCCTCCGCACTGTCCCCATCAAACACTGAGCTCCCTCCACACTGTCCCCATCAAACACTGAGCTCCCTCCACACTGTCCCCATCAAACACGGAGCTCCCTCCACACTGTCCCCATCAAACACTGAGCTCCCTCCACACTGTCCCCATCAAACACTCCCCTCCACACTGTCCCCATCAAACACTGAGCTCCCTCCACACTGTCCCCATCAAACACTGAGCTCCCTCCACACTGTCCCCATCAAACACTGAGCTCCCTCCACACAGTCCCCATCAAACACTGAGCTCCCTCCACACTGTCCCCATCAAACACTGAGCTCCATCCACACTGTCCCCATCAAACACTGAGCTCCCTCCACACTGTCCCCATCCAACACTGAGCTCCCTCCACACTGTCCCCATCAAACACTGAGCTCCCTCCACACTGTCCCCATCAAACACTGAGCTCCCTCCACACTGTACCCATCAAACACTGAGCTCCCTCCACACTGTCCCCATCAAACACTGAGCTCCCTCCACACTGTCCCCATCAAACACTGAACTCCCTCCACACTGTCCCCATCGAACACTGAGCTCCCCCCACACTGTCCCCATCAAACACTGAGCTCCCTCCGCACTGTCCCCATCAAACACTGAGCTCCCTCCACACTGTCCCCATCAAACACTGAGCTCCCTCCACACTGTCCCCATCAAACACTGAGCTCCCTCCACTGTCCCCATCAAACACTGAACTCCCTCCACACTGTCCCCATCGAACACTGAGCTCCCCCCCACACTGTCCCCATCAAACACTGAGCTCCCTCCGCACTGTCCCCATCAAACACTGAGCTCCCTCCACACTGTCCCCATCAAACACTGAGCTCCCTCCACACTGTCCCCATCAAACACTCCCTCCACACTATCCCCATCAAACACTGAGCTCCCTCCACACTGTCCCCATCAAACACTGAGCTCCCTCCACACTGTCCCCATCGAACACTGAGCTCCCCCCACACTGTCCCCATCAAACACTGAGCTCCCTCCACACTGTCCCCATCAAACACTCCCTCCACACTATCCCCATCAAACACTGAGCTCCCTCCACACTGTCCCCATCAAACACTGAGCTCCCTCCACACTGTCCCCATCAAACACTGAGCTCCCTTCACACTGTCCCCATCAAACACTGAGCTCCCTCCACACTGTCCCCATCAAACACTGAGCTCCCTCCACACTGTCCCCATCAAACACGGAGCTCTCTCCACACTGTCCCCATCAAACACTGAGCTCCCTCCGCACTGTCCCCATCAAACACTGAGCTCCCTCCAGACTGTCCCCATCAAACACTAAGCTCCCTCCACACTGTCCCCATCAAACACCGAGCTCTCTTCCCACTGTCCCCATCAAACACCAAGCTCCCTCCACACTGTCCCCATCAAACACGGAGCTCTCTCCACACTGTCCCCATCAAACACTGAGCTCCCTCCGCACTGTCCCCATCAAACACGGAGCTCTCTCCACACTGTCCCCATCAAACACTGAGCTCCCTCCACACTGTCCCCATCAAACACTGAGCTCCCTACACACTCTCCCCATCAAACCCTGAGCTCGCTCCACACTGTCCCCATCAAACACTGAGCTCCCTCCGCACTGTCCCCATCAAACACTGAGCTCCCTCCACACTGTCCCCATCAAACACTGAGCTCCCTCCACACTGTCCCCATCAAACACTGAGCTCCCTCCACACTGTCCCCATCAAACACTGAGCTCCCTCCACACTGTCCCCATCAAACACTGAGCTCCCTCCACACAGTCCCCATCAAACACTGAGCTCCCTCCACACTGTCCCCATCAAACACTGAGCTCCCTCCACACTGTCCCCATCAAACACTGAGCTCCCTCCACACTGTCCCCATCAAACACTAAGCTCTCTCCACACTGTCCCCATCAAACACTGAGCTCCCTCCACACTGTCCCCATCAAACACTGAGCTCCCCCCACACTGTCCCCATCAAACACTGAGCTCCCTCCACACTGTCCCCATCAAACACTGAGCTCCCTCCACACTGTCCCCAACAAACCCTGAGCTTCCTCCACACTGTCCCCAACAAACACTGAGCTCCCTCCACACTGTCCCCATCAAACACTGAGCTCCCTCCACACTGTCCCCATCAAACACTGAGCTCCCTCCACACTGTCCCCATCAAACACTGAGCTCCCTCCACACTGTCCCCATCAAACACTCCCCTCCACACTGTCCCCATCAAACACTGAGCTCCCTCCACACTGTCCCCATCAAACACTGAGCTCCCTCCACACTGTCCCCATCTAACACTGAGCTCCCTCCACACTGTCCCCATCAAACACTGAGCTCCCTCCGCACTGTCCCCATCAAACACTGAGCTCCCTCCACACTGTCCCCATCAAACACTGAGCTCCCTCCACACTGTCCCCATCAAACACTGAGCTCCCTCCACACTGTCCCCATCTAACACTGAGCTCCCTCCACACTGTCCCCATCAAACACTGAGCTCCCTCCACACTGTCCCCATCTAACACTGAGCTCCCTCCACACTGTCCCCATCAAACACTGAGCACACTCCACACTGTCCCCATCAAACACTGAGCTCCCTCCACACTGTCCCCATCAAACACTGAGCTCACTCCTCACTGTCCCCATCAAACACTGAGCTCCCTCCACACTGTCCCCATCAAACACTGAGCTCCCTCCACACTGTCCCCATCAACCACTGAGCTCCCTCCACACTGTCCCCATCAAACACTGAGCTCCCCCCACACTGTCCCCATCAAACACTGAGCTCCCTCCACACTGTCCCCATCAAACACTGAGCTCCCTCCACACTGTCCCCATCAAACACTGAGCTCCCTCCACACTGTCCCCATCAAACACTGAGCTCCCTCCACACTGTCCCCATCAAACACTGAGCTCCCTCCACACTGTCCCCATCAAACACTGAGCTCCCTCCGCACTGTCCCCATCAAACACTGAGCTCCCTCCACACTGTCCCCATCAAACACTGAGCTCCCTCCACTGTCCCCATCAAACACTGAACTCCCTCCACACTGTCCCCATCGAACACTGAGCTCCCCCCCACACTCTCCCCATCAAACACTGAGCTCCCTCCGCACTGTCCCCATCAAACACTGAGCTCCCTCCACACTGTCCCCATCAAACACTGAGCTCCCTCCACACTGTCCCCATCAAACACTCCCTCCACACTATCCCCATCAAACACTGAGCTCCCTCCACACTGTCCCCATCAAACACTGAGCTCCCTCCACACTGTCCCCATCGAACACTGAGCTCCCCCCACACTGTCCCCATCAAACACTGAGCTCCCTCCACACTGTCCCCATCAAACACTCCCTCCACACTATCCCCATCAAACACTGAGCTCCCTCCACACTGTCCCCATCAAACACTGAGCTCCCTCCACACTGTCCCCATCAAACACTGAGCTCCCTTCACACTGTCCCCATCAAACACTGAGCTCCCTCCACACTGTCCCCATCAAACACTGAGCTCCCTCCACACTGTCCCCATCAAACACGGAGCTCTCTCCACACTGTCCCCATCAAACACTGAGCTCCCTCCGCACTGTCCCCATCAAACACTGAGCTCCCTCCAGACTGTCCCCATCAAACACTAAGCTCCCTCCACACTGTCCCCATCAAACACCGAGCTCTCTTCCCACTGTCCCCATCAAACACCAAGCTCCCTCCACACTGTCCCCATCAAACACGGAGCTCTCTCCACACTGTCCCCATCAAACACTGAGCTCCCTCCGCACTGTCCCCATCAAACACGGAGCTCTCTCCACACTGTCCCCATCAAACACTGAGCTCCCTCCACACTGTCCCCATCAAACACTGAGCTCCCTACACACTCTCCCCATCAAACCCTGAGCTCGCTCCACACTGTCCCCATCAAACACTGAGCTCCCTCCGCACTGTCCCCATCAAACACTGAGCTCCCTCCACACTGTCCCCATCAAACACTGAGCTCCCTCCACACTGTCCCCATCAAACACTGAGCTCCCTCCACACTGTCCCCATCAAACACTGAGCTCCCTCCACACTGTCCCCATCAAACACTGAGCTCCCTCCACACAGTCCCCATCAAACACTGAGCTCCCTCCACACTGTCCCCATCAAACACTGAGCTCCCTCCACACTGTCCCCATCAAACACTGAGCTCCCTCCACACTGTCCCCATCAAACACTAAGCTCTCTCCACACTGTCCCCATCAAACACTGAGCTCCCTCCACACTGTCCCCATCAAACACTGAGCTCCCCCCACACTGTCCCCATCAAACACTGAGCTCCCTCCACACTGTCCCCATCAAACACTGAGCTCCCTCCACACTGTCCCCAACAAACCCTGAGCTTCCTCCACACTGTCCCCATCAAACACTGAGCTCCCTCCACACTGTCCCCATCAAACACTGAGCTCCCTCCACACTGTCCCCATCAAACACTGAGCTCCCTCCACACTGTCCCCATCAAACACTGAGCTCCCTCCACACTGTCCCCATCAAACACTCCCCTCCACACTGTCCCCATCAAACACTGAGCTCCCTCCACACTGTCCCCATCAAACACTGAGCTCCCTCCACACTGTCCCCATCTAACACTGAGCTCCCTCCACACTGTCCCCATCAAACACTGAGCTCCCTCCGCACTGTCCCCATCAAACACTGAGCTCCCTCCACACTGTCCCCATCAAACACTGAGCTCCCTCCACACTGTCCCCATCAAACACTGAGCTCCCTCCACACTGTCCCCATCTAACACTGAGCTCCCTCCACACTGTCCCCATCAAACACTGAGCTCCCTCCACACTGTCCCCATCTAACACTGAGCTCCCTCCACACTGTCCCCATCAAACACTGAGCACTCTCCACACTGTCCCCATCAAACACTGAGCTCCCTCCACACTGTCCCCATCAAACACTGAGCTCACTCCTCACTGTCCCCATCAAACACTGAGCTCCCTCCACACTGTCCCCATCAAACACTGAGCTCCCTCCACACTGTCCCCATCAACCACTGAGCTCCCTCCACACTGTCCCCATCAAACACTGAGCTCCCCCCACACTGTCCCCATCAAACACTGAGCTCCCTCCACACTGTCCCCATCAAACACTGAGCTCCCTCCACACTGTCCCCATCAAACACTGAGCTCCCTCCACACTGTCCCCATCAAACACTGAGCTCCCTCCACACTGTCCCCATCAAACACTGAGCTCCCTCCACACTGTCCCCATCAAACACTGAGCTCCCTCCGCACTGTCCCCATCAAACACTGAGCTCCCTCCACACTGTCCCCATCAAACACTGAGCTCCCTCCACACTGTCCCCATCAAACACTGAGCTCCCTCCACACTGTCCCCATCAAACACTGAGCTCCCTCCACACAGTCCCCATCAAACACTCCCCTTCACACTGTCCCCATCAAACACTGAGCTCCCTCCACACTGTCCCCATCAAACACTGAGCTCCCTCCACACTGTCCCCATCAAACACTAAGCTCTCTCCACACTGTCCCCATCAAACACTGAGCTCCCTCCACACTGTCCCCATCAAAAACTGAGCTCCACCCACACTGTCCCCATCAAACACTGAGCTCCCTCCACACTGTCCCCATCAAACACTGAGCTCCCTCCACACTGTCCCCAACAAACCCTGAGCTTCCTCCACACTGTCCCCATCAAACACTGAGCTCCCTCCACACTGTCCCCATCAAACACTGAGCTCCCTCCACACTGTCCCCATCAAACACTGAGCTCCCTCCACACTGTCCCCATCAAACACTGAGCTCCCTCCACACTGTCCCCATCAAACACTCCCCTCCACACTGTCCCCATCAAACACTGAGCTCCCTCCACACTGTCCCCATCTAACACTGAGCTCCCTCCACACTGTCCCCATCAAACACTGAGCTCCCCCCACACTGTCCCCATCAAACACCGAGCTCCCTCCACACTGCTCCCATCAAACACTGAGCTCCCTCCACACTGTCCCCATCAAACACTGAGTTCCCTCCACACTGTCCCCATCAAACACCGAGCTCCCTCCACACTGCTCCCATCAAACACTGAGCTCCCTCCACACTGTCCCCATCAAACACTGAGCTCCCTCCACACTGTCCCCATCAAACACTCCCCTCCACACTGTCCCCATCAAACACTGAGCTCCCTCCACACTGTCCCCATCTAACACTGAGCTCCCTCCACACTGTCCCCATCAAACACTGAGCTCCCTCCACACTGTCCCCATCAAACACTGAGCTCCCTCCACACTGTCCCCATCAAACACTGAGCTCCCTCCACACTGTCCCCATCAAACACTGAGCTCCCTCCACACTGTCCCCATCAAACACTGAGCTCCCTCCACACTGTCCCCATCAAACACTCCCTCCACACTGTCCCCATCAAACACTGAGCTCCCTCCACACTGTCCCCATCAAACACTGAGCTCCCTCTACACTGTCCCCATCAAACACTGAGCTCCCTCCACACTGTCCCCATCAAACACTGAGCTCTCTCCACACTGTCCTCGTCAAACACTGAGCACCCTCCACACTGTCCCCATTAAATACTCCCCTCCACACTGTCCCCATCAAACACTGAGCTCCCTCCACACTGTCCCCGTCAAACACTGAGCTCCCTCCACACTGTCCCCATCAAACACTGAGCTCCCTCCACACTGTCCCCATCAAACACTGAGCTCCCTCCACACTGACCCCATCAAACACTGAGCTCCCTCCACACTGTCCCCATCAAACACTGAGCTCCCTCCACACTGTCCTCGTCAAACACTGAGCACCCTCCACACTGTCCCCATTAAACACTCCCCTCCACACTGTCCCCATCAAACACTGAGCTCCCTCCACACTGTCCCCGTCAAACACTGAGCTCCCTCCACACTGTCCCCATCAAACACTGAGCTCCCTCCACACTGTCCCCATCAAACACTGAGCTCCCTCCGCACTGTCCCCATCAAACACTGAGCTCCCTCCACACTGTCCCCATCAAACACTGAGCTCCCTCCGCACTGTCCCCATCAAACACTGAGCTCCCTCCACACTGTCCCCATCAAACACGGAGCTCCCTCCACACTGTCCCCATCAAACACTGAGCTCCCTCCACACTGTCCCCATCAAACACTGAGCTCCCTCCACACTGTCCCCATCAAAACTGAGCTCCCTCCACACTGTCCCCATCAAACACTGAGCTCCCTCCACACTGTCCCCATCAAACACTGAGCTCCCTCCACACTGTCCCCATCAAACACTGAGCTCCCTCCACACTGTCCCCATCAAACACTGAGCTCCCTCCACACTGTCCCCATCAAACACTGAGCTCCCTCCACACTGTCCCCATCAAACACGGAGCTCCCGCCACACTGTCCCCATCAAACACTGAGCTCCCTCCACACTGTCCCCATCAAACACTGAGCTCCCTTCACACTCTCCCCATCAAACACGGAGCTCCCTCCACACTGTCCCCATCAAACACTGAGCTCTCTCCACACTGTCCCCATCAAACACTGAGCTCCCTCCACACTGTCCCCATCAAACACTGAGCTCCCTCCACACTGTCCCCATCAAACACTGAGCTCCCTCCACACTGTCCCCATCAAACACGGAGCTCCCTCCACGCTGTCCCCATCAAACACTGAGCTCTCTCCACACTGTCCCCATCTAACACTGAGCTCCCTCCACACTGTCCCCATCAAACACTGAGCTCCCTCTACACTGTCCCCATCAAACACTGAGCTCCCTCCACACTGTCCCCATCAAACACTGAGCTCCCTCCGCACTGTCCCCATCAAACACTGAGCTCCCTCCACACTGTCCCCATCAAACACTGAGCTCCCCCCACACTGTCCCCATCAAACACTGAGCTCCCTCCACACTGTCCCCATCAAACACTGAGCTCCCCCCACACTGTCCCCATCAAACACTGAGCTCCCTCCACACTGTCCCCATCAAACACTGAGCTCCCTCCACACTGTCCCCATCAAACCCTGAGCTCGCTCCACACTGTCCCCATCAAACACTGAGCTCCCTCTGCACTGTCCCCATCAAACACTGAGCTTCCTCCACACTGTCCCCATCAAACACTGAGCTCCCTCCACACTGTCCCCATCAAACACTGAGCTCCCTCCACACTGTCCCCATCAAACACTGAGCTCCCTCCGCACTGTTCCCATCAAACACTGAGCTCCATCCACACTGTCCCCATCAAACACTGAGCTCCCTCCAAACTGTCCCCATCAAACACTGAGCTCCATCCACACTGTCCCCATCAAACACTGAGCTCCCTCCGCACTGTTCCCATCAAACACTGAGCTCTCTCCACACTGTCCCCATCAAACACTGAGCTCCCTCCACACTGTCCCCATCAAACACTGAGCTCCCTCCAAACTGTCCCCATCAAACACTGAGCTCCCTCCACACTGTCCCCATCAAACACTCCCCTTCACACTGTCCCCATCAAACACTGAGCTCCCTCCACACTGTCCCCATCAAACACTGAGCTCCCTCCACACTGTCCCCATCAAACACTGTGCTCCCTCCACACTGTCCCCATCAAACACTGAGCTCCCTCCACACTGTCCCCATCAAACACTGAGCTCCCTCCACACTGTCCCCATCAAACACTGAGCTCCCTCCACATTGTCCCCATCAAACACTGAGCTCCCTCCACACTGTCTCCATCTAACACTGAGCTCCCTCCACACTGTCTCCATCAAACACTCCCCTCCTCACTGTACCCATCAAACACTGAGCTCCCTCCACACTGTCCCCATCAAACACTGAGCTCCCTCCACACTGTCCCCATCAAACACTGAGCTCCCTCCACACTGTCCCCATCAAACGTGGAGCTCCCTCCACACTGTTCCCATCAAACACTGAGCTCCCTCCACACTGTCCCCATCAAACACTCCCCTCCACACTGTCCCCATCAAACACTGAGCTCCCTCCGCACTGTCCCCATCAAACACTGAGCTCCCTCCACACTGTCCCCATCAAACACTCCCTCCACACTGTCCCCATCAAACACTGAGCTCCCTCCACACTGTCCCCATCAAACACTGAGCTCCCTCCACACTGTCCCCATCTAACACTGAGCTCCCTCCACACTGTCCCCATCAAACACGGAGCTCCCTCCACACTGTCCCCATCAAACACTGAGCTCCCTCCACACTGTCCCCATCAAACACTGAGCTCCCTCCACACTGTCCCCATCAAACACTGAGCTCCCTATACACTCTCCCCATCAAACACTGAGCTCCCTCCACACTGTCCCCATCAAACACTCCCCTCCACACTGTCCCCATCAAACACTGAGCTCCCTCCACACTGTCCCCATCAAACACTGAGCTCCCTCCACACTGTCCCCATCAAACACTGAGCTCCCTCCACACTGTCCCCATCAAACACTGAACTCCCTCTATACTGTCCCCATCGAACACTGAGCTCCCCCACACTGTCCCCATCAAACACTGAGCTCCCTCCGCACTGTCCCCATCAAACACTGAGCTCCCTCCACACTGTCCCCATCAAACACTGAGCTCCCTCCACACTGTCCCCATCAAACACGGAGCTCCCTCCACACTGTCCCCATCAAACACTGAGCTCCCTCCACACTGTCCCCATCAAACACTCCCCTCCACACTGTCCCCATCAAACACTGAGCTCCCTCCACACTGTCCCCATCAAACACTGAGCTCCCTCCACACTGTCCCCATCAAACACTGAGCTCCCTCCACACAGTCCCCATCAAACACTGAGCTCCCTCCACACTGTCCCCATCAAACACTGAGCTCCATCCACACTGTCCCCATCAAACACTGAGCTCCCTCCACACTGTCCCCATCCAACACTGAGCTCCCTCCACACTGTCCCCATCAAACACTGAGCTCCCTCCACACTGTCCCCATCAAACACTGAGCTCCCTCCACACTGTACCCATCAAACACTGAGCTCCCTCCACACTGTCCCCATCAAACACTGAGCTCCCTCCACACTGTCCCCATCAAACACTGAACTCCCTCCACACTGTCCCCATCGAACACTGAGCTCCCCCCACACTGTCCCCATCAAACACTGAGCTCCCTCCGCACTGTCCCCATCAAACACTGAGCTCCCTCCACACTGTCCCCATCAAACACTGAGCTCCCTCCACACTGTCCCCATCAAACACTGAGCTCCCTCCACTGTCCCCATCAAACACTGAACTCCCTCCACACTGTCCCCATCGAACACTGAGCTCCCCCCCACACTGTCCCCATCAAACACTGAGCTCCCTCCGCACTGTCCCCATCAAACACTGAGCTCCCTCCACACTGTCCCCATCAAACACTGAGCTCCCTCCACACTGTCCCCATCAAACACTCCCTCCACACTATCCCCATCAAACACTGAGCTCCCTCCACACTGTCCCCATCAAACACTGAGCTCCCTCCACACTGTCCCCATCGAACACTGAGCTCCCCCCACACTGTCCCCATCAAACACTGAGCTCCCTCCACACTGTCCCCATCAAACACTCCCTCCACACTATCCCCATCAAACACTGAGCTCCCTCCACACTGTCCCCATCAAACACTGAGCTCCCTCCACACTGTCCCCATCAAACACTGAGCTCCCTTCACACTGTCCCCATCAAACACTGAGCTCCCTCCACACTGTCCCCATCAAACACTGAGCTCCCTCCACACTGTCCCCATCAAACACGGAGCTCTCTCCACACTGTCCCCATCAAACACTGAGCTCCCTCCGCACTGTCCCCATCAAACACTGAGCTCCCTCCAGACTGTCCCCATCAAACACTAAGCTCCCTCCACACTGTCCCCATCAAACACCGAGCTCTCTTCCCACTGTCCCCATCAAACACCAAGCTCCCTCCACACTGTCCCCATCAAACACGGAGCTCTCTCCACACTGTCCCCATCAAACACTGAGCTCCCTCCGCACTGTCCCCATCAAACACGGAGCTCTCTCCACACTGTCCCCATCAAACACTGAGCTCCCTCCACACTGTCCCCATCAAACACTGAGCTCCCTACACACTCTCCCCATCAAACCCTGAGCTCGCTCCACACTGTCCCCATCAAACACTGAGCTCCCTCCGCACTGTCCCCATCAAACACTGAGCTCCCTCCACACTGTCCCCATCAAACACTGAGCTCCCTCCACACTGTCCCCATCAAACACTGAGCTCCCTCCACACTGTCCCCATCAAACACTGAGCTCCCTCCACACTGTCCCCATCAAACACTGAGCTCCCTCCACACAGTCCCCATCAAACACTGAGCTCCCTCCACACTGTCCCCATCAAACACTGAGCTCCCTCCACACTGTCCCCATCAAACACTGAGCTCCCTCCACACTGTCCCCATCAAACACTAAGCTCTCTCCACACTGTCCCCATCAAACACTGAGCTCCCTCCACACTGTCCCCATCAAACACTGAGCTCCCCCCACACTGTCCCCATCAAACACTGAGCTCCCTCCACACTGTCCCCATCAAACACTGAGCTCCCTCCACACTGTCCCCAACAAACCCTGAGCTTCCTCCACACTGTCCCCAACAAACACTGAGCTCCCTCCACACTGTCCCCATCAAACACTGAGCTCCCTCCACACTGTCCCCATCAAACACTGAGCTCCCTCCACACTGTCCCCATCAAACACTGAGCTCCCTCCACACTGTCCCCATCAAACACTCCCCTCCACACTGTCCCCATCAAACACTGAGCTCCCTCCACACTGTCCCCATCAAACACTGAGCTCCCTCCACACTGTCCCCATCTAACACTGAGCTCCCTCCACACTGTCCCCATCAAACACTGAGCTCCCTCCGCACTGTCCCCATCAAACACTGAGCTCCCTCCACACTGTCCCCATCAAACACTGAGCTCCCTCCACACTGTCCCCATCAAACACTGAGCTCCCTCCACACTGTCCCCATCTAACACTGAGCTCCCTCCACACTGTCCCCATCAAACACTGAGCTCCCTCCACACTGTCCCCATCTAACACTGAGCTCCCTCCACACTGTCCCCATCAAACACTGAGCACACTCCACACTGTCCCCATCAAACACTGAGCTCCCTCCACACTGTCCCCATCAAACACTGAGCTCACTCCTCACTGTCCCCATCAAACACTGAGCTCCCTCCACACTGTCCCCATCAAACACTGAGCTCCCTCCACACTGTCCCCATCAACCACTGAGCTCCCTCCACACTGTCCCCATCAAACACTGAGCTCCCCCCACACTGTCCCCATCAAACACTGAGCTCCCTCCACACTGTCCCCATCAAACACTGAGCTCCCTCCACACTGTCCCCATCAAACACTGAGCTCCCTCCACACTGTCCCCATCAAACACTGAGCTCCCTCCACACTGTCCCCATCAAACACTGAGCTCCCTCCACACTGTCCCCATCAAACACTGAGCTCCCTCCGCACTGTCCCCATCAAACACTGAGCTCCCTCCACACTGTCCCCATCAAACACTGAGCTCCCTCCACTGTCCCCATCAAACACTGAACTCCCTCCACACTGTCCCCATCGAACACTGAGCTCCCCCCCACACTCTCCCCATCAAACACTGAGCTCCCTCCGCACTGTCCCCATCAAACACTGAGCTCCCTCCACACTGTCCCCATCAAACACTGAGCTCCCTCCACACTGTCCCCATCAAACACTCCCTCCACACTATCCCCATCAAACACTGAGCTCCCTCCACACTGTCCCCATCAAACACTGAGCTCCCTCCACACTGTCCCCATCGAACACTGAGCTCCCCCCACACTGTCCCCATCAAACACTGAGCTCCCTCCACACTGTCCCCATCAAACACTCCCTCCACACTATCCCCATCAAACACTGAGCTCCCTCCACACTGTCCCCATCAAACACTGAGCTCCCTCCACACTGTCCCCATCAAACACTGAGCTCCCTTCACACTGTCCCCATCAAACACTGAGCTCCCTCCACACTGTCCCCATCAAACACTGAGCTCCCTCCACACTGTCCCCATCAAACACGGAGCTCTCTCCACACTGTCCCCATCAAACACTGAGCTCCCTCCGCACTGTCCCCATCAAACACTGAGCTCCCTCCAGACTGTCCCCATCAAACACTAAGCTCCCTCCACACTGTCCCCATCAAACACCGAGCTCTCTTCCCACTGTCCCCATCAAACACCAAGCTCCCTCCACACTGTCCCCATCAAACACGGAGCTCTCTCCACACTGTCCCCATCAAACACTGAGCTCCCTCCGCACTGTCCCCATCAAACACGGAGCTCTCTCCACACTGTCCCCATCAAACACTGAGCTCCCTCCACACTGTCCCCATCAAACACTGAGCTCCCTACACACTCTCCCCATCAAACCCTGAGCTCGCTCCACACTGTCCCCATCAAACACTGAGCTCCCTCCGCACTGTCCCCATCAAACACTGAGCTCCCTCCACACTGTCCCCATCAAACACTGAGCTCCCTCCACACTGTCCCCATCAAACACTGAGCTTCCTCCACACTGTCCCCATCAAACACTGAGCTCCCTCCACACTGTCCCCATCAAACACTGAGCTCCCTCCACACAGTCCCCATCAAACACTGAGCTCCCTCCACACTGTCCCCATCAAACACTGAGCTCCCTCCACACTGTCCCCATCAAACACTGAGCTCCCTCCACACTGTCCCCATCAAACACTAAGCTCTCTCCACACTGTCCCCATCAAACACTGAGCTCCCTCCACACTGTCCCCATCAAACACTGAGCTCCCCCCACACTGTCCCCATCAAACACTGAGCTCCCTCCACACTGTCCCCATCAAACACTGAGCTCCCTCCACACTGTCCCCAACAAACCCTGAGCTTCCTCCACACTGTCCCCATCAAACACTGAGCTCCCTCCACACTGTCCCCATCAAACACTGAGCTCCCTCCACACTGTCCCCATCAAACACTGAGCTCCCTCCACACTGTCCCCATCAAACACTGAGCTCCCTCCACACTGTCCCCATCAAACACTCCCCTCCACACTGTCCCCATCAAACACTGAGCTCCCTCCACACTGTCCCCATCAAACACTGAGCTCCCTCCACACTGTCCCCATCTAACACTGAGCTCCCTCCACACTGTCCCCATCAAACACTGAGCTCCCTCCGCACTGTCCCCATCAAACACTGAGCTCCCTCCACACTGTCCCCATCAAACACTGAGCTCCCTCCACACTGTCCCCATCAAACACTGAGCTCCCTCCACACTGTCCCCATCTAACACTGAGCTCCCTCCACACTGTCCCCATCAAACACTGAGCTCCCTCCACACTGTCCCCATCTAACACTGAGCTCCCTCCACACTGTCCCCATCAAACACTGAGCACTCTCCACACTGTCCCCATCAAACACTGAGCTCCCTCCACACTGTCCCCATCAAACACTGAGCTCACTCCTCACTGTCCCCATCAAACACTGAGCTCCCTCCACACTGTCCCCATCAAACACTGAGCTCCCTCCACACTGTCCCCATCAACCACTGAGCTCCCTCCACACTGTCCCCATCAAACACTGAGCTCCCTCCACACTGTCCCCATCAAACACTGAGCTCCCTCCACACTGTCCCCATCAAACACTGAGCTCCCTCCACACTGTCCCCATCAAACACTGAGCTCCCTCCACACTGTCCCCATCAAACACTGAGCTCCCTCCGCACTGTCCCCATCAAACACTGAGCTCCCTCCACACTGTCCCCATCAAACACTGAGCTCCCTCCACACTGTCCCCATCAAACACTGAGCTCCCTCCACACTGTCCCCATCAAACACTGAGCTCCCTCCACACTGTCCCCATCAAACACTGAGCTCCCTCCACACAGTCCCCATCAAACACTCCCCTTCACACTGTCCCCATCAAACACTGAGCTCCCTCCACACTGTCCCCATCAAACACTGAGCTCCCTCCACACTGTCCCCATCAAACACTAAGCTCTCTCCACACTGTCCCCATCAAACACTGAGCTCCCTCCACACTGTCCCCATCAAAAACTGAGCTCCACCCACACTGTCCCCATCAAACACTGAGCTCCCTCCACACTGTCCCCATCAAACACTGAGCTCCCTCCACACTGTCCCCAACAAACCCTGAGCTTCCTCCACACTGTCCCCATCAAACACTGAGCTCCCTCCACACTGTCCCCATCAAACACTGAGCTCCCTCCACACTGTCCCCATCAAACACTGAGCTCCCTCCACACTGTCCCCATCAAACACTGAGCTCCCTCCACACTGTCCCCATCAAACACTCCCCTCCACACTGTCCCCATCAAACACTGAGCTCCCTCCACACTGTCCCCATCTAACACTGAGCTCCCTCCACACTGTCCCCATCAAACACTGAGCTCCCCCCACACTGTCCCCATCAAACACCGAGCTCCCTCCACACTGCTCCCATCAAACACTGAGCTCCCTCCACACTGTCCCCATCAAACACTGAGTTCCCTCCACACTGTCCCCATCAAACACCGAGCTCCCTCCACACTGCTCCCATCAAACACTGAGCTCCCTCCACACTGTCCCCATCAAACACTGAGCTCCCTCCACACTGTCCCCATCAAACACTCCCCTCCACACTGTCCCCATCAAACACTGAGCTCCCTCCACACTGTCCCCATCTAACACTGAGCTCCCTCCACACTGTCCCCATCAAACACTGAGCTCCCTCCACACTGTCCCCATCAAACACTGAGCTCCCTCCACACTGTCCCCATCAAACACTGAGCTCCCTCCACACTGTCCCCATCAAACACTGAGCTCCCTCCACACTGTCCCCATCAAACACTGAGCTCCCTCCACACTGTCCCCATCAAACACTCCCTCCACACTGTCCCCATCAAACACTGAGCTCCCTCCACACTGTCCCCATCAAACACTGAGCTCCCTCTACACTGTCCCCATCAAACACTGAGCTCCCTCCACACTGTCCCCATCAAACACTGAGCTCTCTCCACACTGTCCCCATCAAACACTGAGCTCCCTCCACACTGTCCCCATCAAACACTGAGCTCCCTCCACACTGTCCCCATCAAACACTGAGCTCCCCCCACACTGTCCCCATCAAACACTGAGCTCCCTCCACACTGTCCGCATCAAACACTGAGCTCCCTCCACAGTGTCCCCATCAAACACTCCCCTCCACACTCTCCCCATCAAACACTGAGCTCCCTCCACACAGTCCCCATCAAACACTGAGCTCCCTTCACACTGTCCCCATCAAACACTGAGCTCCCTCCACACTGTCCCCATCAAACACTGAGCTCCCTCCACACTGTCCCCATCAAACACTGAGCTCCCTCCACACTGTCCACATCAAACACTCCCCTCCACACTGTCCCCATCAAACACTCCCCTCCACACTGTCCCCATCAAACACTGAGCTCCCTCCACACTGTCCCCATCAAACACTCCCCTCCACACTGTCCCCATCAAACACTGAGCTCCCGCCACACTCTCCCCATCAAACACTCCCCTCCACACTGTCCCCATCAAACACTGAGCTCCCTCCACACTGTCCCCATCAAACACTGAGCTCCCTCCACACTGTCCCCATCAAACACTCCCCTCCACACTGTCCCCATCAAACACTGAGCTCCCTCCTCACTGTCCCCATCAACACTGAGCTCCCTCCACACTGTCCCCATCAAACACGGAGCTCCCACCACACTGTCCCCATCAAACACTGAGCTCCCTCCACACTGTCCCCATCAAACACTGAGCTCCCTCCACACTGTCCCCATCAAACACTGAGCTCCCCCCACACTGTCCCCATCAAACACCGAGCTCCCTCCACACTGCTCCCATCAAACACTGAGCTCCCTCCACACTGTCCCCATCAAACACTGAGTTCCCTCCACACTGTCCCCATCAAACACCGAGCTCCCTCCACACTGCTCCCATCAAACACTGAGCTCCCTCCACACTGTCCCCATCAAACACTGAGCTCCCTCCACACTGTCCCCATCAAACACTCCCCTCCACACTGTCCCCATCAAACACTGAGCTCCCTCCACACTGTCCCCATCTAACACTGAGCTCCCTCCACACTGTCCCCATCAAACACTGAGCTCCCTCCACACTGTCCCCATCAAACACTGAGCTCCCTCCACACTGTCCCCATCAAACACTGAGCTCCCTCCACACTGTCCCCATCAAACACTGAGCTCCCTCCACACTGTCCCCATCAAACACTGAGCTCCCTCCACACTGTCCCCATCAAACACTCCCTCCACACTGTCCCCATCAAACACTGAGCTCCCTCCACACTGTCCCCATCAAACACTGAGCTCCCTCTACACTGTCCCCATCAAACACTGAGCTCCCTCCACACTGTCCCCATCAAACACTGAGCTCTCTCCACACTGTCCCCATCAAACACTGAGCTCCCTCCACACTGTCCCCATCAAACACTGAGCTCCCTCCACACTGTCCCCATCAAACACTGAGCTCCCCCCACACTGTCCCCATCAAACACTGAGCTCCCTCCACACTGTCCGCATCAAACACTGAGCTCCCTCCACAGTGTCCCCATCAAACACTCCCCTCCACACTCTCCCCATCAAACACTGAGCTCCCTCCACACAGTCCCCATCAAACACTGAGCTCCCTTCACACTGTCCCCATCAAACACTGAGCTCCCTCCACACTGTCCCCATCAAACACTGAGCTCCCTCCACACTGTCCCCATCAAACACTGAGCTCCCTCCACACTGTCCACATCAAACACTCCCCTCCACACTGTCCCCATCAAACACTCCCCTCCACACTGTCCCCATCAAACACTGAGCTCCCTCCACACTGTCCCCATCAAACACTCCCCTCCACACTGTCCCCATCAAACACTGAGCTCCCGCCACACTCTCCCCATCAAACACTCCCCTCCACACTGTCCCCATCAAACACTGAGCTCCCTCCACACTGTCCCCATCAAACACTGAGCTCCCTCCACACTGTCCCCATCAAACACTCCCCTCCACACTGTCCCCATCAAACACTGAGCTCCCTCCTCACTGTCCCCATCAACACTGAGCTCCCTCCACACTGTCCCCATCAAACACGGAGCTCCCACCACACTGTCCCCATCAAACACTGAGCTCCCTCCACACTGTCCCCATCAAACACTGAGCTCCCTCCACACTGTCCCCATCAAACACTGAGCTCCCTCCACACTGTCCCCATCAAACACTGAGCTCCCTCCACACTGTCCCCATCAAACACTCCCCTCCACACTGTCCCCATCAAACACTGCGCTCCCCCCACACTGTCCCCATCAAACACTGAGCTCCCCCCACACTGTCCCCATCAAACACTGAGCACCCTCCACACTGTCCCCATCAAACACTGAGCTCCCTCCACACTGTCCCCATCAAACACTGAGCTCCCTCCACACTGTCCCCATCAAACACTGAGCTCCCTCCACACTGTCCCCATCAAACACTGAGCTCCCTTCACACTGTCCCCATCAAACACTGAGCTCCCTCCACACTGTCCCCATCAAACACTGAGCTCCCTCCACACTGTCCCCATCAAACACTCCCCTCCACACTGTCCCCATCAAACACTGAGCTCCCTCCACACTGTCCCCATCAAACACTGAGCTCCATCCACACTGTCCCCATCAAACACTGAGCTCCCTCCACACTGTCCCCATCAAACACTCCCCTCCACACTGTCCCCATCAAACACTGAGCTCCCTCCACACTGTCCCCATCAAACACTGAGCTCCCTCCACACTGTCCCCATCAAACACTGAGCTCCCTCCACTCTGTCTCCATCAAATACTGAGCTCCCTCCACACTGTCCCCATCAAACACTCCCTCCACACTGTCCCCATCAAACACTGAGCTCCCTCCACACTGTCCCCATCAAACACTGAGCTCCCTCCACACTGTCCCCATCAAACACTGAGCTCCCTCCACACTGTCCCCATCAAACACTGAGCTCCCTCCACACTGTCCCCATCAAACACTGAGCTCCCTCCACACTGTCCCCATCAAACACTGAGCTCCCTCCACACTGTCCCCATCAAACACTGAGCTCCCTCCACACTGTCCCCATCAAACACTGAGCTCGTTCCACACTGTCCCCATCAAACACTGATCTCCCTCCACACTGTCCCCATCAAACACTGAGCTCCCTCCACACTGTCCCCATCAAACACTGAGCTCCCTCCACACTGTCCCCATCAAACACTGAGCTCCCTCCACACTGTCCCCATCAAACACTGAGCTCCCTCCACACTGTCCCCATCAAACACTGAGCTCCCTCCACACTGTCCCCATCTAACACTGAGCTCCCTCCACACTGTCCCCATCAAACACTCCCTCCACACTGTCCCCATCAAACACTGAGCTCCCTCCACACTGTCCCCATCAAACACTGAGCTCCCTCCACACTCTCCCCATCAAACACTGAGCTCCCTCCACACTGTCCCCATCAAACACTGAGCTCCCCCCACATTGTCCCCATCAAACACTGAGCTCCCTCCACACTGTCCCCATCAAACACTGAGCTCCCTCCGCACTGTCCCCATCAAACACTGAGCTCCCTCCCCACTGTCCCCATCAAACACTGAGCTCCCTCCACACTGTCCCCATCAAACACTGAGCTCCCTCCACACTGTCCCCATCAAACACTGAGCTCCCTCCACACTGTCCCCATCAAACACTGAGCTCCCCCCACACTGTCCCCATCAAACACTGAGCTCCCTCCCCACTGTCCCCATCAAACACTGAGCTCCCTCCACACTGTCCCCATCAAACACTGAGCTCCCTCCACACTGTCCCCATCAAACACTGAGCTCCCCCCACACTGTCCCCATCAAACACTGAGCTCCCTCCACACTGTCCCCATCAAACACTGAGCTCCCTCCACACTGTCCCCATCAAACACTGAGCTCCCTCCACACTGTCCTCGTCAAACACTGAGCACCCTCCACACTGTCCCCATTAAACACTCCCCTCCACACTGTCCCCATCAAACACTGAGCTCCCTCCACACTGTCCCCGTCAAACACTGAGCTCCCTCCGCACTGTCCCCATCAAACACTGAGCTCCCTCCACACTGTCCCCATCAAACACTGAGCTCCCTCCACACTGGCCCCATCAAACACTAAGCTCCCTCCACACTGTCCCCATCAAACATGGAGCTCCCTCCACACTGTCCCCATCAAACACTGAGCTCCCACCACACTGGCCCCATCAAACAATAAGCTCCCTCCACACTGTCCCCATCAAACATGGAGCTCCCTCCACACTGTCCCCATCAAACACTAAGCTCCCTCCACACTGTCCCCATCAAACATGGAGCTCCCTCCACACTGTCCCCATCAAACACTGAGCTCCCTCCACACTGTCCCCATCAAACACTGAGCTCCCTCCACACTGGCCCCATCAAACACTAAGCTCCCTCCACACTGTCCCCATCAAACATGGAGCTCCCTCCACACTGTCCCCATCAAACACTGAGCTCCCTCCACACTGTCCCCATCAAACACTGAGCTCCCTCCACACTGTCCCCATCAAACACTGAGCTCCCTCCACACTGTCCCCATCAAACACTGAGCTCCCTCCACACTGTCCCCGTCAAACACTGAGCTCCCTCCACACTGTCCCCATCAAACACTGAGCTCCCTCCACACTGTCCCCATCAAACACTGAGCTCCCTCCACACTGACCCCATCAAACACTGAGCTCCCTCCACACTGTCCCCATCAAACACTGAGCTCCCTCCGCACTGTCCCCATCAAACACTGAGCTCCCTCCACACTGTCCCCATCAAACACTGAGCTCCCTCCACACTGTCCCCATCAAACACTGAGCTCCCTCCACACTGTCCCCATCAAACACTGAGCTCCCTCCACACTGTCCCCATCAAACACTGAGCTCCCTGCACACTGTCCCCATCAAAACTGAGCTCCCTCCACACTGTCCCCATCAAACACTGAGCTCCCTCCACACTGTCCCCATCAAACACTGAGCTCCCTCCACACTGTCCCCATCAAACACTGAGCTCCCTCCACACTGTCCCCATCAAACACTGAGCTCCCTCCACACTGTCCCCATCAAACACTGAGCTCTCTCCACACTGTCCCCATCTAACACTGAGCTCCCTCCACACTGTCCCCATCAAACACTGAGCTCCCTCTACACTGTCCCCATCAAACACTGAGCTCCCTCCACATTGTCCCCATCAAACACTGAGCTCCCTCCGCACTGTCCCCATCAAACACTGAGCTCCCTCCACACTGTCCCCATCAAACACTGAGCTCCCCCCACACTGTCCCCATCAAACACTGAGCTCCCTCCACACTGTCCCCATCAAACACTGAGCTCCCTCCACACTGTCCCCATCAAACACTGAGCTCCCTCCGCACTGTCCCCATCAAACACTGAGCTCCCTCCACACTGTCCCCATCAAACACTGAGCTCCCTCCACACTGGCCCCATCAAACACTAAGCTCCCTCCACACTGTCCCCATCAAACATGGAGCTCCCTCCACACTGTCCCCATCAAACACTGAGCTCCCTCCCCACTGTCCCCATCAAACACTGAGCTCCCTCCACACTGTCCCCATCAAACACTGAGCTCCCTCCACACTGTCCCCATCAAACACTGAGCTCCCCCCACACTGTCCCCATCAAACACTGAGCCCCCTCCACACTGTCCCCATCAAACACTGAGCTCCCTCCACACTGTCCCCATCAAACACTGAGCTCCCTCCACACTGTCCTCGTCAAACACTGAGCACCCTCCACACTGTCCCCATTAAACACTCCCCTCCACACTGTCCCCATCAAACACTGAGCTCCCTCCACACTGTCCCCGTCAAACACTGAGCTCCCTCCGCACTGTCCCCGTCAAACACTGAGCTCCCTCCGCACTGTCCCCATCAAACACTGAGCTCCCTCCACACTGTCCCCATCAAACACTGAGCTCCCTCCACACTGTCCCCATCAAACACTGAGCTCCCTCCACACTGGCCCCATCAAAAACTAAGCTCCCTCCACACTGTCCCCATCAAACATGGAGCTCCCTCCACACTGTCCCCATCAAACACTGAGCTCCCTCCACACTGTCCCCATCAAACACTGAGCTCCCTCCACACTGTCCCCATCAAACACTGAGCTCCCTCCACACTGTCCCCATCAAACACTGAGCTCCCTCCACACTGTCCCCATCAAACACTGAGCTCCCTCCACACTGTCCCCATCAAACACTGAGCTCCCTCCACACTGTCCCCATCAAACACTGAGCTCCCTCCACACTGTCCCCATCAAACACGGAGCTCCCTCCACACTGTCCCCATCAAACACTGAACTCCCTCCACACTGTCCCCATCAAACACTGAGCTCCCTCCACACTGTCCCCATCAAACACTGAGCTCCCTCCACACTGTCCTCGTCAAACACTGAGCACCCTCCACACTGTCCCCATTAAACACTCCCCTCCACACTGTCCCCATCAAACACTGAGCTCCCTCCACACTGTCCCCGTCAAACACTGAGCTCCCTCCACACTGTCCCCATCAAACACTGAGCTCCCTCCACACTGTCCCCATCAAACACTGAGCTCCCTCCACACTGACCCCATCAAACACTGAGCTCCCTCCACACTGTCCCCATCAAACACTGAGCTCCCTCCGCACTGTCCCCATCAAACACTGAGCTCCCTCCACACTGTCCCCATCAAACACTGAGCTCCCTCCACACTGTCCCCATCAAACACTGAGCTCCCTCCACACTGTCCCCATCAAACACTGAGCTCCCTCCACACTGTCCCCATCAAACACTGAGCTCCCTCCACACTGTCCCCATCAAAACTGAGCTCCCTCCACACTGTCCCCATCAAACACTGAGCTCCCTCCACACTGTCCCCATCAAACACTGAGCTCCCTCCACACTGTCCCCATCAAACACTGAGCTCCCTCCACACTGTCCCCATCAAACACTGAGCTCCCTCCGCACTGTCCCCATCAAACACTGAGCTCCCTCCACACTGTCCCCATCAAACACTGAGCTCCCTCCACACTGTCCCCATCAAACACTGAGCTCCCTCCACATTGTCCCCATCAAACACTGAGCTCCCTCCACACTGTCCCCATCTAACACTGAGCTCCCTCCACACTGTCTCCATCAAACACTCCCCTCCTCACTGTCCCCATCAAACACTGAGCTCCCTCCACACTGTCCCCATCAAACACTGAGCACCCTCCACACTGTCCCCATCAAACACTGAGCTCCCTCCACACTGTCCCCATCAAACACTGAGCTCCCTCCACACTGTCCCCATCAAACACTGAGCTCCCTCCACACTGTCCTCGTCAAACACTGAGCACCCTCCACACTGTCCCCATCAAACACTGAGCTCCCTCCACACTGTCCCCATCAAACACTGAGCTCCCTCCACACTGTCCCCATCAAACACTGAGCTCCCTCCACACTGTCCCCATCAAACACTCCCTCCACACTGTCCCCATCAAACACTGAGCTCCCTCCACACTGTCCCCATCAAACACTGAGCTCCCTCCACACTGTCCCCATCAAACACTGAGCTCCCTCCACACTGTCCCCATCAAACACTCCCCTCCACACTGTCCCCATCAAACACTGAGCTCCCTCCACACTGTCCCCATCAAACACTGAGCTCCCTCCACACTGTCCCCATCAAACACTGAGCTCCCTCCACACTGTCCCCATCAAACACTGAGCTCCCTCCACACTGTCCCCATCAAACACTGAGCTCCCTCCACACTGTCCCCATCAAACACTGAGCTCCCTCCACACTGTCCCCATCAAACACTGAGCTCCCTCCACACTGTCCCCATCAAACACTGAGCTCCCTCCACACTGTCCCCATCAAACACTGAGCTCCCTCCACACTGTCCCCATCAAACACTGAGCTCCCTCCACACTGTCCCCGTCAAACACTGAGCTCCCTCCACACTGTCCCCATCAAACACTCCCCTCCACACTGTCCCCATCAAACACTGAGCTCCCTCCACACTGTCCCCATCAAACACTGAGCTCCCTCCACACTGTCCCCATCAAACACTGAGCTCCCTCCACACTGTCCCCATCAAACACTGAGCTCCCTCCACACTGTCCCCATCAAACACTGAGCTCCCTCCACACTGTCCCCATCAAACACTGAGCTCCCTCCACACTGTCCCCATCAAACACTGAGCTCCCTCCACACTGTCCCTATCAAACACTGAGCTCCCTCCACACTGTCCCCATCAAACACTCCCTCCACACTGTCCCCATCAAACACTGAGCTCCCTCCACACTGTCCCCATCAAACACTGAGCTCCCTCCACACTGTCCCCATCAAACACTGAGCTCCCTCCACACTGTCCCCATCAAACACTGAGCTCCCTCCACACTGTCCCCGTCAAACACTGAGCTCCCTCCACACTGTCCCCATCAAACACTCCCCTCCACACTGTCCCCATCAAACACTGAGCTCCCTCCACACTGTCCCCATCAAACACTGAGCTCCCTCCACACTGTCCCCATCAAACACTGAGCTCCCTCCACACTGTCCCCATCAAACACTGAGCTCCCTCCACACAGTCCCCATCAAACACTCCCCTTCACACTGTCCCCATCAAACACTGAGCTCCCTCCACACTGTCCCCATCAAACACTGAGCTCCCTCCACACTGTCCCCATCAAACACTAAGCTCTCTCCACATTGTCCCCATCAAACACTGAGCTCCCTCCACACTGTCCCCATCAAACACTGAGCTCCCTCCACACTGTCCCCATCAAACACTGAGCTCCCTCCGCACTGTCCCCATCAAACACTGAGCTCCCTCCACACTGTCCCCATCAAACACTGAGCTCCCTCCACACTGTCCCCATCAAACACTGAGCTCCCTCCACACTGTCCCCATCAAACACTGAGCTCCCTCCACACTGTCCCCGTCAAACACTCCCCTCCACACTGTCCCCATCAAACACTGAGCTCCCTCCACACTGTCCCCATCAAACACTGAGCTCCCTCCACACTGTCCCCATCAAACACTGAGCTCCCTCCACACTGTCCCCGTCAAACACTGAGCTCCCTCCACACTGTCCCCATCAAACACTCCCCTCCACACTGTCCCCATCAAACACTGAGCTCCCTCCACACTGTCCCCATCAAACACTGAGCTCCCTCCACACTGTCCCCATCTAACACTGAGCTCCCTCCACACTGTCCCCATCAAACACTGAGCTCCCTCCACACTGTCCCCATCAAACACTGAGCTCCCTCCACACTGTCCCCATCAAACACTGAGCTCCCTCCGCACTGTCCCCATCAAACACTGAGCTCCCTCCGCACTGTCCCCATCAAACACTGAGCTCCCTCCACACTGTCCCCATCAAACACTGAGCTCCCTCCACACTGTCCCCATCAAACACTGAGCTCCCTCCACACTGTCCCCATCAAACACTGAGCTCCCTCCACACAGTCCCCATCAAACACTCCCCTTCACACTGTCCCCATCAAACACTGAGCTCCCTCCACACTGTCCCCATCAAACACTGAGCTCCCTCCACACTGTCCCCATCAAACACTAAGCTCTCTCCACATTGTCCCCATCAAACACTGAGCTCCCTCCACACTGTCCCCATCAAACACTGAGCTCCCTCCACACTGTCCCCATCAAACACTGAGCTCCCTCCACACTGTCCCCATCAAACACTGAGCTCCCTCCACACTGTCCCCATCAAACACTGAGCTCCCTCCACACTGTCCCCATCAAACACTGAGCTCCCTCCACACTGTCCCCATCAAACACTGAGCTCCCTCCACACTGTCCCCATCAAACACTGAGCTCCCTCCACACTGTCCCCATCAAACACTCCCCTTCACACTGTCCCCATCAAACACTGAGCTCCCTCCACACTGTCCCCATCAAACACTGAGCTCCCTCCACACTGTCCCCATCAAACACTAAGCTCTCTCCACACTGTCCCCATCAAACACTGAGCTCCCTCCACACTGTCCCCATCAAACACTGAGCTCCCTCCACATTGTCCCCATCAAACACTGAGCTCCCTCCACACTGTCCCCATCAAACACTGAGCTCCCTCCACACTGTCCCCATCAAACACTGAGCTCCCTCCGCACTGTCCCCATCAAACACTGAGCTCCCTCCACACTGTCCCCATCAAACACTCCCTCCACACTGTCCCCATCAAACACTGAGCTCCCTCCACACTGTCCCCATCAAACACTGAGCTCCCTCCACACTGTCCCCATCTAACACTGAGCTCCCTCCACACTGTCCCCATCAAACACGGAGCTCCCTCCACACTGTCCCCATCAAACACTGAGCTCCCTCCACACTGTCCCCATCAAACACTGAGCTCCCTCCACACTGTCCCCATCAAACACTGAGCTCCCTATACACTCTCCCCATCAAACACTGAGCTCCCTCCACACTGTCCCCATCAAACACTCCCCTCCACACTGTCCCCATCAAACACTGAGCTCCCTCCACACTGTCCCCATCAAACACTGAGCTCCCTCCACACTGTCCCCATCAAACACTGAGCTCCCTCCACACTGTCCCCATCAAACACTGAACTCCCTCTATACTGTCCCCATCGAACACTGAGCTCCCCCCACACTGTCCCCATCAAACACTGAGCTCCCTCCGCACTGTCCCCATCAAACACTGAGCTCCCTCCACACTGTCCCCATCAAACACTGAGCTCCCTCCACACTGTCCCCATCAAACACGGAGCTCCCTCCACACTGTCCCCATCAAACACTGAGCTCCCTCCACACTGTCCCCATCAAACACTCCCCTCCACACTGTCCCCATCAAACACTGAGCTCCCTCCACACTGTCCCCATCAAACACTGAGCTCCCTCCACACAGTCCCCATCAAACACTGAGCTCCCTCCACACTGTCCCCATCAAACACTGAGCTCCATCCACACTGTCCCCATCAAACACTGAGCTCCCTCCACACTGTCCCCATCAAACACTGAGCTCCCTCCACACTGTCCCCATCAAACACTGAGCTCCCTCCACACTGTCCCCATCAAACACTGAGCTCCCTCCACACTGTCCCCATCAAACACTGAGCTCCCTCCACACTGTCCCCATCAAACACTGAGCTCCCTCCACACTGTCCCCATCAAACACTGAACTCCCTCCACACTGTCCCCATCGAACACTGAGCTCCCCCCACACTGTCCCCATCAAACACTGAGCTCCCTCCGCACTGTCCCCATCAAACACTGAGCTCCCTCCACACTGTCCCCATCAAACACTGAGCTCCCTCCACACTGTCCCCATCAAACAGTGAGCTCCCTCCACTGTCCCCATCAAACACTGAACTCCCTCCACACTGTCCCCATCGAACACTGAGCTCCCCCCCACACTGTCCCCATCAAACACTGAGCTCCCTCCGCACTGTCCCCATCAAACACTGAGCTCCCTCCACACTGTCCCCATCAAACACTGAGCTCCCTCCACACTGTCCCCATCAAACACTCCCTCCACACTATCCCCATCAAACACTGAGCTCCCTCCACACTGTCCCCATCAAACACTGAGCTCCCTCCACACTGTCCCCATCGAACACTGAGCTCCCCCCACACTGTCCCCATCAAACACTGAGCTCCCTCCACACTGTCCCCATCAAACACTCCCTCCACACTATCCCCATCAAACACTGAGCTCCCTCCACACTGTCCCCATCAAACACTGAGCTCCCTCCACACTGTCCCCATCAAAGACTGAGCTCCCTCCACACTGTCCCCATCTAACACTGAGCTCCCTCCACACTGTCTCCATCAAACACTCCCCTCCTCACTGTCCCCATCAAACACTGAGCTCCCTCCACACTGTCCCCATCAAACACTGAGCACCCTCCACACTGTCCCCATCAAACACTGAGCTCCCTCCACACTGTCCCCATCAAACACTGAGCTCCCTCCACACTGTCCCCATCAAACACTGAGCTCCCTCCACACTGTCCTCGTCAAACACTGAGCACCCTCCACACTGTCCCCATCAAACACTGAGCTCCCTCCACACTGTGCCCATCAAACACTGAGCTCCCTCCACACTGTCCCCATCAAACCCTGAGCTCCCTCCACACTGTCCCCATCAAACACTGAGCTCCCTCCACACTGTCCCCATCAAACACTGAGCTCCCTCCACACTGTCCCCATCAAACACTGAGCTCCCTCCACACTGTCCCCATCAAACACTGAGCTCCCTCCACACTGTCCCTATCAAACACTGAGCTCCCTCCACACTGTCCCCATCAAACACTCCCTCCACACTGTCCCCATCAAACACTGAGCTCCCTCCACACTGTCCCCATCAAACACTGAGCTCCCTCCACACTGTCCCCATCAAACACTGAGCTCCCTCCACACTGTCCCCATCAAACACTGAGCTCCCTCCACACTGTCCCCGTCAAACACTGAGCTCCCTCCACACTGTCCCCATCAAACACTGAGCTCCCTCCACACTGTCCCCGTCAAACACTGAGCTCCCTCCACACTGTCCCCATCAAACACTCCCCTCCACACTGTCCCCATCAAACACTGAGCTCCCTCCACACTGTCCCCATCAAACACTGAGCTCCCTCCACACTGTCCCCATCAAACACTGAGCTCCCTCCACACTGTCCCCATCAAACACTGAGCTCCCTCCACACTGTCCCCATCAAACACTGAGCTCCCTCCACACTGTCCCCATCAAACACTGAGCTCCCTCCACACTGTCCCCATCAAACACTGAGCTCCCTCCACACTGTCCCTATCAAACACTGAGCTCCCTCCACACTGTCCCCATCAAACACTCCCTCCACACTGTCCCCATCAAACACTGAGCTCCCTCCACACTGTCCCCATCAAACACTGAGCTCCCTCCACACTGTCCCCATCAAACACTGAGCTCCCTCCACACTGTCCCCATCAAACACTGAGCTCCCTCCACACTGTCCCCGTCAAACACTGAGCTCCCTCCACACTGTCCCCATCAAACACTCCCCTCCACACTGTCCCCATCAAACACTGAGCTCCCTCCACACTGTCCCCATCAAACACTGAGCTCCCTCCACACTGTCCCCATCAAACACTGAGCTCCCTCCACACTGTCCCCATCAAACACTGAGCTCCCTCCACACAGTCCCCATCAAACACTCCCCTTCACACTGTCCCCATCAAACACTGAGCTCCCTCCACACTGTCCCCATCAAACACTGAGCTCCCTCCACACTGTCCCCATCAAACACTAAGCTCTCTCCACATTGTCCCCATCAAACACTGAGCTCCCTCCACACTGTCCCCATCAAACACTGAGCTCCCTCCACACTGTCCCCATCAAACACTGAGCTCCCTCCGCACTGTCCCCATCAAACACTGAGCTCCCTCCACACTGTCCCCATCAAACACTGAGCTCCCTCCACACTGTCCCCATCAAACACTGAGCTCCCTCCACACTGTCCCCATCAAACACTGAGCTCCCTCCACACTGTCCCCGTCAAACACTCCCCTCCACACTGTCCCCATCAAACACTGAGCTCCCTCCACACTGTCCCCATCAAACACTGAGCTCCCTCCACACTGTCCCCATCAAACACTGAGCTCCCTCCACACTGTCCCCGTCAAACACTGAGCTCCCTCCACACTGTCCCCATCAAACACTCCCCTCCACACTGTCCCCATCAAACACTGAGCTCCCTCCACACTGTCCCCATCAAACACTGAGCTCCCTCCACACTGTCCCCATCTAACACTGAGCTCCCTCCACACTGTCCCCATCAAACACTGAGCTCCCTCCACACTGTCCCCATCAAACACTGAGCTCCCTCCACACTGTCCCCATCAAACACTGAGCTCCCTCCGCACTGTCCCCATCAAACACTGAGCTCCCTCCGCACTGTCCCCATCAAACACTGAGCTCCCTCCACACTGTCCCCATCAAACACTGAGCTCCCTCCACACTGTCCCCATCAAACACTGAGCTCCCTCCACACTGTCCCCATCAAACACTGAGCTCCCTCCACACAGTCCCCATCAAACACTCCCCTTCACACTGTCCCCATCAAACACTGAGCTCCCTCCACACTGTCCCCATCAAACACTGAGCTCCCTCCACACTGTCCCCATCAAACACTAAGCTCTCTCCACATTGTCCCCATCAAACACTGAGCTCCCTCCACACTGTCCCCATCAAACACTGAGCTCCCTCCACACTGTCCCCATCAAACACTGAGCTCCCTCCACACTGTCCCCATCAAACACTGAGCTCCCTCCACACTGTCCCCATCAAACACTGAGCTCCCTCCACACTGTCCCCATCAAACACTGAGCTCCCTCCACACTGTCCCCATCAAACACTGAGCTCCCTCCACACTGTCCCCATCAAACACTGAGCTCCCTCCACACTGTCCCCATCAAACACTGAGCTCCCTCCACACTGTCCCCATCAAACACTCCCCTTCACACTGTCCCCATCAAACACTGAGCTCCCTCCACACTGTCCCCATCAAACACTGAGCTCCCTCCACACTGTCCCCATCAAACACTAAGCTCTCTCCACACTGTCCCCATCAAACACTGAGCTCCCTCCACACTGTCCCCATCAAACACTGAGCTCCCTCCACATTGTCCCCATCAAACACTGAGCTCCCTCCACACTGTCCCCATCAAACACTGAGCTCCCTCCACACTGTCCCCATCAAACACTGAGCTCCCTCCGCACTGTCCCCATCAAACACTGAGCTCCCTCCACACTGTCCCCATCAAACACTCCCTCCACACTGTCCCCATCAAACACTGAGCTCCCTCCACACTGTCCCCATCAAACACTGAGCTCCCTCCACACTGTCCCCATCTAACACTGAGCTCCCTCCACACTGTCCCCATCAAACACGGAGCTCCCTCCACACTGTCCCCATCAAACACTGAGCTCCCTCCACACTGTCCCCATCAAACACTGAGCTCCCTCCACACTGTCCCCATCAAACACTGAGCTCCCTATACACTCTCCCCATCAAACACTGAGCTCCCTCCACACTGTCCCCATCAAACACTCCCCTCCACACTGTCCCCATCAAACACTGAGCTCCCTCCACACTGTCCCCATCAAACACTGAGCTCCCTCCACACTGTCCCCATCAAACACTGAGCTCCCTCCACACTGTCCCCATCAAACACTGAACTCCCTCTATACTGTCCCCATCGAACACTGAGCTCCCCCCACACTGTCCCCATCAAACACTGAGCTCCCTCCGCACTGTCCCCATCAAACACTGAGCTCCCTCCACACTGTCCCCATCAAACACTGAGCTCCCTCCACACTGTCCCCATCAAACACGGAGCTCCCTCCACACTGTCCCCATCAAACACTGAGCTCCCTCCACACTGTCCCCATCAAACACTCCCCTCCACACTGTCCCCATCAAACACTGAGCTCCCTCCACACTGTCCCCATCAAACACTGAGCTCCCTCCACACAGTCCCCATCAAACACTGAGCTCCCTCCACACTGTCCCCATCAAACACTGAGCTCCATCCACACTGTCCCCATCAAACACTGAGCTCCCTCCACACTGTCCCCATCAAACACTGAGCTCCCTCCACACTGTCCCCATCAAACACTGAGCTCCCTCCACACTGTCCCCATCAAACACTGAGCTCCCTCCACACTGTCCCCATCAAACACTGAGCTCCCTCCACACTGTCCCCATCAAACACTGAGCTCCCTCCACACTGTCCCCATCAAACACTGAACTCCCTCCACACTGTCCCCATCGAACACTGAGCTCCCCCCACACTGTCCCCATCAAACACTGAGCTCCCTCCGCACTGTCCCCATCAAACACTGAGCTCCCTCCACACTGTCCCCATCAAACACTGAGCTCCCTCCACACTGTCCCCATCAAACAGTGAGCTCCCTCCACTGTCCCCATCAAACACTGAACTCCCTCCACACTGTCCCCATCGAACACTGAGCTCCCCCCCACACTGTCCCCATCAAACACTGAGCTCCCTCCGCACTGTCCCCATCAAACACTGAGCTCCCTCCACACTGTCCCCATCAAACACTGAGCTCCCTCCACACTGTCCCCATCAAACACTCCCTCCACACTATCCCCATCAAACACTGAGCTCCCTCCACACTGTCCCCATCAAACACTGAGCTCCCTCCACACTGTCCCCATCGAACACTGAGCTCCCCCCACACTGTCCCCATCAAACACTGAGCTCCCTCCACACTGTCCCCATCAAACACTCCCTCCACACTATCCCCATCAAACACTGAGCTCCCTCCACACTGTCCCCATCAAACACTGAGCTCCCTCCACACTGTCCCCATCAAACACTGAGCTCCCTCCACACTGTCCCCATCTAACACTGAGCTCCCTCCACACTGTCTCCATCAAACACTCCCCTCCTCACTGTCCCCATCAAACACTGAGCTCCCTCCACACTGTCCCCATCAAACACTGAGCACCCTCCACACTGTCCCCATCAAACACTGAGCTCCCTCCACACTGTCCCCATCAAACACTGAGCTCCCTCCACACTGTCCCCATCAAACACTGAGCTCCCTCCACACTGTCCTCGTCAAACACTGAGCACCCTCCACACTGTCCCCATCAAACACTGAGCTCCCTCCACACTGTGCCCATCAAACACTGAGCTCCCTCCACACTGTCCCCATCAAACACTGAGCTCCCTCCACACTGTCCCCATCAAACACTGAGCTCCCTCCACACTGTCCCCATCAAACACTGAGCTCCCTCCACACTGTCCCCATCAAACACTGAGCTCCCTCCACACTGTCCCCATCAAACACTGAGCTCCCTCCACACTGTCCCTATCAAACACTGAGCTCCCTCCACACTGTCCCCATCAAACACTCCCTCCACACTGTCCCCATCAAACACTGAGCTCCCTCCACACTGTCCCCATCAAACACTGAGCTCCCTCCACACTGTCCCCATCAAACACTGAGCTCCCTCCACACTGTCCCCATCAAACACTGAGCTCCCTCCACACTGTCCCCGTCAAACACTGAGCTCCCTCCACACTGTCCCCATCAAACACTCCCCTCCACACTGTCCCCATCAAACACTGAGCTCCCTCCACACTGTCCCCATCAAACACTGAGCTCCCTCCACACTGTCCCCATCAAACACTGAGCTCCCTCCACACTGTCCCCATCAAACACTGAGCTCCCTCCACACAGTCCCCATCAAACACTCCCCTTCACACTGTCCCCATCAAACACTGAGCTCCCTCCACACTGTCCCCATCAAACACTGAGCTCCCTCCACACTGTCCCCATCAAACACTAAGCTCTCTCCACATTGTCCCCATCAAACACTGAGCTCCCTCCACACTGTCCCCATCAAACACTGAGCTCCCTCCACACTGTCCCCATCAAACACTGAGCTCCCTCCGCACTGTCCCCATCAAACACTGAGCTCCCTCCACACTGTCCCCATCAAACACTGAGCTCCCTCCACACTGTCCCCATCAAACACTGAGCTCCCTCCACACTGTCCCCATCAAACACTGAGCTCCCTCCACACTGTCCCCGTCAAACACTCCCCTCCACACTGTCCCCATCAAACACTGAGCTCCCTCCACACTGTCCCCATCAAACACTGAGCTCCCTCCACACTGTCCCCATCAAACACTGAGCTCCCTCCACACTGTCCCCGTCAAACACTGAGCTCCCTCCACACTGTCCCCATCAAACACTCCCCTCCACACTGTCCCCATCAAACACTGAGCTCCCTCCACACTGTCCCCATCAAACACTGAGCTCCCTCCACACTGTCCCCATCTAACACTGAGCTCCCTCCACACTGTCCCCATCAAACACTGAGCTCCCTCCACACTGTCCCCATCAAACACTGAGCTCCCTCCACACTGTCCCCATCAAACACTGAGCTCCCTCCGCACTGTCCCCATCAAACACTGAGTTCCCTCCGCACTGTCCCCATCAAACACTGAGCTCCCTCCACACTGTCCCCATCAAACACTGAGCTCCCTCCACACTGTCCCCATCAAACACTGAGCTCCCTCCACACTGTCCCCATCAAACACTGAGCTCCCTCCACACAGTCCCTATCAAACACTCCCCTTCACACTGTCCCCATCAAACACTGAGCTCCCTCCACACTGTCCCCATCAAACACTGAGCTCCCTCCACACTGTCCCCATCAAACACTAAGCTCTCTCCACATTGTCCCCATCAAACACTGAGCTCCCTCCACACTGTCCCCATCAAACACTGAGCTCCCTCCACACTGTCCCCATCAAACACTGAGCTCCCTCCACACTGTCCCCATCAAACACTGAGCTCCCTCCACACTGTCCCCATCAAACACTGAGCTCCCTCCACACTGTCCCCATCAAACACTGAGCTCCCTCCACACTGTCCCCATCAAACACTGAGCTCCCTCCACACTGTCCCCATCAAACACTGAGCTCCCTCCACACTGTCCCCATCAAACACTCCCCTTCACACTGTCCCCATCAAACACTGAGCTCCCTCCACACTGTCCCCATCAAACACTGAGCTCCCTCCACACTGTCCCCATCAAACACTAAGCTCTCTCCACACTGTCCCCATCAAACACTGAGCTCCCTCCACACTGTCCCCATCAAACACTGAGCTCCCTCCACATTGTCCCCATCAAACACTGAGCTCCCTCCACACTGTCCCCATCAAACACTGAGCTCCCTCCACACTGTCCCCATCAAACACTGAGCTCCCTCCGCACTGTCCCCATCAAACACTGAGCTCCCTCCACACTGTCCCCATCAAACACTCCCTCCACACTGTCCCCATCAAACACTGAGCTCCCTCCACACTGTCCCCATCAAACACTGAGCTCCCTCCACACTGTCCCCATCTAACACTGAGCTCCCTCCACACTGTCCCCATCAAACACGGAGCTCCCTCCACACTGTCCCCATCAAACACTGAGCTCCCTCCACACTGTCCCCATCAAACACTGAGCTCCCTCCACACTGTCCCCATCAAACACTGAGCTCCCTATACACTCTCCCCATCAAACACTGAGCTCCCTCCACACTGTCCCCATCAAACACTCCCCTCCACACTGTCCCCATCAAACACTGAGCTCCCTCCACACTGTCCCCATCAAACACTGAGCTCCCTCCACACTGTCCCCATCAAACACTGAGCTCCCTCCACACTGTCCCCATCAAACACTGAACTCCCTCTATACTGTCCCCATCGAACACTGAGCTCCCCCCACACTGTCCCCATCAAACACTGAGCTCCCTCCGCACTGTCCCCATCAAACACTGATCTCCCTCCACACTGTCCCCATCAAACACTGAGCTCCCTCCACACTGTCCCCATCAAACACGGAGCTCCCTCCACACTGTCCCCATCAAACACTGAGCTCCCTCCACACTGTCCCCATCAAACACTCCCCTCCACACTGTCCCCATCAAACACTGAGCTCCCTCCACACTGTCCCCATCAAACACTGAGCTCCCTCCACACAGTCCCCATCAAACACTGAGCTCCCTCCACACTGTCCCCATCAAACACAGAGCTCCATCCACACTGTCCCCATCAAACACTGAGCTCCCTCCACACTGTCCCCATCAAACACTGAGCTCCCTCCACACTGTCCCCATCAAACACTGAGCTCCCTCCACACTGTCCCCATCAAACACTGAGCTCCCTCCACACTGTCCCCATCAAACACTGAGCTCCCTCCACACTGTCCCCATCAAACACTGAGCTCCCTCCACACTGTCCCCATCAAACACTGAACTCCCTCCACACTGTCCCCATCGAACACTGAGCTCCCCCCACACTGTCCCCATCAAACACTGAGCTCCCTCCGCACTGTCCCCATCAAACACTGAGCTCCCTCCACACTGTCCCCATCAAACACTGAGCTCCCTCCACACTGTCCCCATCAAACAGTGAGCTCCCTCCACTGTCCCCATCAAACACTGAACTCCCTCCACACTGTCCCCATCGAACACTGAGCTCCCCCCCACACTGTCCCCATCAAACACTGAGCTCCCTCCGCACTGTCCCCATCAAACACTGAGCTCCCTCCACACTGTCCCCATCAAACACTGAGCTCCCTCCACACTGTCCCCATCAAACACTCCCTCCACACTATCCCCATCAAACACTGAGCTCCCTCCACACTGTCCCCATCAAACACTGAGCTCCCTCCACACTGTCCCCATCGAACACTGAGCTCCCCCCACACTGTCCCCATCAAACACTGAGCTCCCTCCACACTGTCCCCATCAAACACTCCCTCCACACTATCCCCATCAAACACTGAGCTCCCTCCACACTGTCCCCATCAAACACTGAGCTCCCTCCACACTGTCCCCATCAAACACTGAGCTCCCTCCACACTGTCCCCATCTAACACTGAGCTCCCTCCACACTGTCTCCATCAAACACTCCCCTCCTCACTGTCCCCATCAAACACTGAGCTCCCTCCACACTGTCCCCATCAAACACTGAGCACCCTCCACACTGTCCCCATCAAACACTGAGCTCCCTCCACACTGTCCCCATCAAACACTGAGCTCCCTCCACACTGTCCCCATCAAACACTGAGCTCCCTCCACACTGTCCTCGTCAAACACTGAGCACCCTCCACACTGTCCCCATCAAACACTGAGCTCCCTCCACACTGTCCCCATCAAACACTGAGCTCCCTCCACACTGTCCCCATCAAACACTGAGCTCCCTCCACACTGTCCCCATCAAACACTCCCTCCACACTGTCCCCATCAAACACTGAGCTCCCTCCACACTGTCCCCATCAAACACTGAGCTCCCTCCACACTGTCCCCATCAAACACTGAGCTCCCTCCACACTGTCCCCATCTAACACTGAGCTCCCTCCACACTGTCTCCATCAAACACTCCCCTCCTCACTGTCCCCATCAAACACTGAGCTCCCTCCACACTGTCCCCATCAAACACTGAGCACCCTCCACACTGTCCCCATCAAACACTGAGCTCCCTCCACACTGTCCCCATCAAACACTGAGCTCCCTCCACACTGTCCCCATCAAACACTGAGCTCCCTCCACACTGTCCTCGTCAAACACTGAGCACCCTCCACACTGTCCCCATCAAACACTGAGCTCCCTCCACACTGTCCCCATCAAACACTGAGCTCCCTCCACACTGTCCCCATCAAACACTGAGCTCCCTCCACACTGTCCCCATCAAACACTCCCTCCACACTGTCCCCATCAAACACTGAGCTCCCTCCACACTGTCCCCATCAAACACTGAGCTCCCTCCACACTGTCCCCATCAAACACTGAGCTCCCTCCACACTGTCCCCATCAAACACTGAGCTCCCTCCACACTGTCCCCATCAAACACTGAGCTCCCTCCACACTGTCCCCATCAAACACTGAGCTCCCTCCACACTGTCCCCGTCAAACACTGAGCTCCCTCCACACTGTCCCCATCAAACACTCCCCTCCACACTGTCCCCATCAAACACTGAGCTCCCTCCACACTGTCCCCATCAAACACTGAGCTCCCTCCACACTGTCCCCATCAAACACTGAGCTCCCTCCACACTGTCCCCATCAAACACTGAGCTCCCTCCACACTGTCCCCATCAAACACTGAGCTCCCTCCACACTGTCCCCATCAAACACTGAGCTCCCTCCACACTGTCCCCATCAAACACTGAGCTCCCTCCACACTGTCCCTATCAAACACTGAGCTCCCTCCACACTGTCCCCATCAAACACTCCCTCCACACTGTCCCCATCAAACACTGAGCTCCCTCCACACTGTCCCCATCAAACACTGAGCTCCCTCCACACTGTCCCCATCAAACACTGAGCTCCCTCCACACTGTCCCCATCAAACACTGAGCTCCCTCCACACTGTCCCCGTCAAACACTGAGCTCCCTCCACACTGTCCCCATCAAACACTCCCCTCCACACTGTCCCCATCAAACACTGAGCTCCCTCCACACTGTCCCCATCAAACACTGAGCTCCCTCCACACTGTCCCCATCAAACACTGAGCTCCCTCCACACTGTCCCCATCAAACACTGAGCTCCCTCCACACAGTCCCCATCAAACACTCCCCTTCACACTGTCCCCATCAAACACTGAGCTCCCTCCACACTGTCCCCATCAAACACTGAGCTCCCTCCACACTGTCCCCATCAAACACTAAGCTCTCTCCACATTGTCCCCATCAAACACTGAGCTCCCTCCACACTGTCCCCATCAAACACTGAGCTCCCTCCACACTGTCCCCATCAAACACTGAGCTCCCTCCGCACTGTCCCCATCAAACACTGAGCTCCCTCCACACTGTCCCCATCAAACACTGAGCTCCCTCCACACTGTCCCCATCAAACACTGAGCTCCCTCCACACTGTCCCCATCAAACACTGAGCTCCCTCCACACTGTCCCCGTCAAACACTCCCCTCCACACTGTCCCCATCAAACACTGAGCTCCCTCCACACTGTCCCCATCAAACACTGAGCTCCCTCCACACTGTCCCCATCAAACACTGAGCTCCCTCCACACTGTCCCCGTCAAACACTGAGCTCCCTCCACACTGTCCCCATCAAACACTCCCCTCCACACTGTCCCCATCAAACACTGAGCTCCCTCCACACTGTCCCCATCAAACACTGAGCTCCCTCCACACTGTCCCCATCTAACACTGAGCTCCCTCCACACTGTCCCCATCGAACACTGAGCTCCCTCCACACTGTCCCCATCAAACACTGAGCTCCCTCCACACTGTCCCCATCAAACACTGAGCTCCCTCCGCACTGTCCCCATCAAACACTGAGCTCCCTCCGCACTGTCCCCATCAAACACTGAGCTCCCTCCACACTGTCCCCATCAAACACTGAGCTCCCTCCACACTGTCCCCATCAAACACTGAGCTCCCTCCACACTGTCCCCATCAAACACTGAGCTCCCTCCACACAGTCCCCATCAAACACTCCCCTACACACTGTCCCCATCAAACACTGAGCTCCCTCCACACTGTCCCCATCAAACACTGAGCTCCCTCCACACTGTCCCCATCAAACACTGAGCTCCCTCCACACTGTCCCCATCAAACACTGAGCTCCCTCCATACTGTCCCCATCAAACACTGAGCTCCCTCCACACTGTCCCCATCAAACACTGAGCTCCCTCCACACTGTCCCCATCAAACACTCCCCTTCACACTGTCCCCATCAAACACTAAGCTCTCTCCACACTGTCCCCATCAAACACTGAGCTCCCTCCACACTGTCCCCATCAAACACTGAGCTCCCTCCACATTGTCCCCATCAAACACTGAGCTCCCTCCACACTGTCCCCATCAAACACTGAGCTCCCTCCACACTGTCCCCATCAAACACTGAGCTCCCTCCGCACTGTCCCCATCAAACACTGAGCTCCCTCCACACTGTCCCCATCAAACACTCCCTCCACACTGTCCCCATCAAACACTGAGCTCCCTCCACACTGTCCCCATCAAACACTGAGCTCCCTCCACACTGTCCCCATCTAACACTGAGCTCCCTCCACACTGTCCCCATCAAACACGGAGCTCCCTCCACACTGTCCCCATCAAACACTGAGCTCCCTCCACACTGTCCCCATCAAACACTGAGCTCCCTCCACACTGTCCCCATCAAACACTGAGCTCCCTATACACTCTCCCCATCAAACACTGAGCTCCCTCCACACTGTCCCCATCAAACACTCCCCTCCACACTGTCCCCATCAAACACTGAGCTCCCTCCACACTGTCCCCATCAAACACTGAGCTCCCTCCACACTGTCCCCATCAAACACTGAGCTCCCTCCACACTGTCCCCATCAAACACTGAACTCCCTCTATACTGTCCCCATCGAACACTGAGCTCCCCCCACACTGTCCCCATCAAACACTGAGCTCCCTCCGCACTGTCCCCATCAAACACTGAGCTCCCTCCACACTGTCCCCATCAAACACTGAGCTCCCTCCACACTGTCCCCATCAAACACGGAGCTCCCTCCACACTGTCCCCATCAAACACTGAGCTCCCTCCACACTGTCCCCATCAAACACTCCCCTCCACACTGTCCCCATCAAACACTGAGCTCCCTCCACACTGTCCCCATCAAACACTGAGCTCCCTCCACACAGTCCCCATCAAACACTGAGCTCCCTCCACACTGTCCCCATCAAACACTGAGCTCCATCCACACTGTCCCCATCAAACACTGAGCTCCCTCCACACTGTCCCCATCAAACACTGAGCTCCCTCCACACTGTCCCCATCAAACACTGAGCTCCCTCCACACTGTCCCCATCAAACACTGAGCTCCCTCCACACTGTCCCCATCAAACACTGAGCTCCCTCCACACTGTCCCCATCAAACACTGAGCTCCCTCCACACTGTCCCCATCAAACACTGAACTCCCTCCACACTGTCCCCATCGAACACTGAGCTCCCCCCACACTGTCCCCATCAAACACTGAGCTCCCTCCGCACTGTCCCCATCAAACACTGAGCTCCCTCCACACTGTCCCCATCAAACACTGAGCTCCCTCCACACTGTCCCCATCAAACACTCCCTCCACACTATCCCCATCAAACACTGAGCTCCCTCCACACTGTCCCCATCAAACACTGAGCTCCCTCCACACTGTCCCCATCGAACACTGAGCTCCCCCCACACTGTCCCCATCAAACACTGAGCTCCCTCCACACTGTCCCCATCAAACACTCCCTCCACACTATCCCCATCAAACACTGAGCTCCCTCCACACTGTCCCCATCAAACACTGAGCTCCCTCCACACTGTCCCCATCAAACACTGAGCTCCCTTCACACTGTCCCCATCAAACACTGAGCTCCCTCCACACTGTCCCCATCAAACACTGAGCTCCCTCCACACTGTCCCCATCAAACACTGAGCTCCCTCCACACTGTCCCCATCAAACACTGAGCTCCCTCCACACTGTCCCCATCAAACACTGAGCTCCCTCCACACTGTCCCCATCAAACACGGAGCTCTCTCCACACTGTCCCCATCAAACACTGAGCTCCCTCCGCACTGTCCCCATCAAACACTGAGCTCCCTCCACACTGTCCCCATTAAAACACTGAGCTCCCTCCACACTGTCCCCATCAAACACTAAGCTCCCTCCACACTGTCCCCATCAAACACGGAGCTCTCTCCACACTGTCCCCATCAAACACTGAGCTCCCTCCGCACTGTCCCCATCAAACACTGAGCTCCCTCCGCACTGTCCCCATCAAACACTGAGCTCCTTCCACACTGTCCCCATCAAACACTGAGCTCCCTCCACACTGTCCCCATCAAACACTGAGCTCCCTCCACACTGTCCCCATCAAACACTGAGCTCCCTCCACACTGTCCCCATCAAACACTCCCCTCCACACTGTCCCCATCAAACACTGAGCTCCCCCCACACTGTCCCCATCAAACACTCCCCTCCACACTGTACCCATCAAACACTGAGCTCCCTCCACACTGTCCCCATCAAACACTGAGCTCCCTCCGCACTGTCCCCATCAAACACTGAGCTCCCTCCGCACTGTCCCCATCAAACACTGAGCTCCCTCCACACTGTCCCCATCAAACACTGAGCTCCCTCCACACTGTCCCCATCAAACACTGAGCTCCCTCCACACTGTCCCCATCAAACACTCCCCTCCACACTGTCCCCATCAAACACTGAACTCCCTCCACACTGTCCCCATCGAACACTGAGCTCCCCCCACACTGTCCCCATCAAACACTGAGCTCCCTCCGCACTGTCCCCATCAAACACTGAGCTCCCTCCACACTGTCCCCATCAAACACTGAGCTCCCTCCACACTGTCCCCATCAAACACTCCCTCCACACTATCCCCATCAAACACTGAGCTCCCTCCACACTGTCCCCATCAAACACTGAGCTCCCTCCACACTGTCCCCATCGAACACTGAGCTCCCCCCACACTGTCCCCATCAAACACTGAGCTCCCTCCACACTGTCCCCATCAAACACTCCCTCCACACTATCCCCATCAAACACTGAGCTCCCTCCACACTGTCCCCATCAAACACTGAGCTCCCTCCACACTGTCCCCATCAAACACTGAGCTCCCTCCACACTGTCCCCATCAAACACTGAGCTCCCTCCACACTGTCCCCATCAAACACTGAGCTCCCTCCACACTGTCCCCATCAAACACTGAGCTCCCTCCACACTGTCCCCATCAAACACTGAGCTCCCTCCACACTGTCCCCATCAAACACGGAGCTCTCTCCACACTGTCCCCATCAAACACTGAGCTCCCTCCGCACTGTCCCCATCAAACACTGAGCTCCCTCCACACTGTCCCCATTAAAACACTGAGCTCCCTCCACACTGTCCCCATCAAACACTAAGCTCCCTCCACACTGTCCCCATCAAACACGGAGCTCTCTCCACACTGTCCCCATCAAACACTGAGCTCCCTCCGCACTGTCCCCATCAAACACTGAGCTCCCTCCGCACTGTCCCCATCAAACACTGAGCTCCTTCCACACTGTCCCCATCAAACACTGAGCTCCCTCCACACTGTCCCCATCAAACACTGAGCTCCCTCCACACTGTCCCCATCAAACACTGAGCTCCCTCCACACTGTCCCCATCAAACATTGAGCTCCCTCCACACTGTCCCCATCAAACTCTGAGCTCCCTCCACACTGTCCCCATCAAACATTGAGCTCCCACCACACTGTCCCCATCAAACACTGAGCTCCCTCCGCACTGTCCCCATCAAACACTCCCTCCACACTGTCCCCATCAAACACTGAGCTCCCTCCACACTGTCCCCATCAAACACTGAGCTCCCTCCACACTGTCCCCATCTAACACTGAGCTCCCTCCACACTGTCCCCATCAAACACGGAGCTCCCTCCACACTGTCCCCATCAAACACTGAGCTCCCTCCACACTGTCCCCATCAAACACTGAGCTCCCTCCACACTGTCCCCATCAAACACTGAGCTCCCTATACACTCTCCCCATCAAACACTGAGCTCCCTCCACACTGTCCCCATCAAACACTCCCCTCCACACTGTCCCCATCAAACACTGAGCTCCCTCCACACTGTCCCCATCAAACACTGAGCTACCTCCACACTGTCCCCATCAAACACTGAGCTCCCTCCACACTGTCCCCATCAAACACTGAACTCCCTCTATACTGTCCCCATCGAACACTGAGCTCCCCCCACACTGTCCCCATCAAACACTGAGCTCCCTCCGCACTGTCCCCATCAAACACTGAGCTCCCTCCACACTGTCCCCATCAAACACTGAGCTCCCTCCACACTGTCCCCATCAAACACGGAGCTCCCTCCACACTGTCCCCATCAAACACTGAGCTCCCTCCACACTGTCCCCATCAAACACTCCCCTCCACACTGTCCCCATCAAACACTGAGCTCCCTCCACACTGTCCCCATCAAACACTGAGCTCCCTCCACACAGTCCCCATCAAACACTGAGCTCCCTCCACACTGTCCCCATCAAACACTGAGCTCCATCCACACTGTCCCCATCAAACACTGAGCTCCCTCCACACTGTCCCCATCAAACACTGAGCTCCCTCCACACTGTCCCCATCAAACACTGAGCTCCCTCCACACTGTCCCCATCAAACACTGAGCTCCCTCCACACTGTCCCCATCAAACACTGAGCTCCCTCCACACTGTCCCCATCAAACACTGAGCTCCCTCCACACTGTCCCCATCAAACACTGAACTCCCTCCACACTGTCCCCATCGAACACTGAGCTCCCCCCACACTGTCCCCATCAAACACTGAGCTCCCTCCGCACTGTCCCCATCAAACACTGAGCTCCCTCCACACTGTCCCCATCAAACACTGAGCTCCCTCCACACTGTCCCCATCAAACACTCCCTCCACACTATCCCCATCAAACACTGAGCTCCCTCCACACTGTCCCCATCAAACACTGAGCTCCCTCCACACTGTCCCCATCGAACACTGAGCTCCCCCCACACTGTCCCCATCAAACACTGAGCTCCCTCCACACTGTCCCCATCAAACACTCCCTCCACACTATCCCCATCAAACACTGAGCTCCCTCCACACTGTCCCCATCAAACACTGAGCTCCCTCCACACTGTCCCCATCAAACACTGAGCTCCCTTCACACTGTCCCCATCAAACACTGAGCTCCCTCCACACTGTCCCCATCAAACACTGAGCTCCCTCCACACTGTCCCCATCAAACACTGAGCTCCCTCCACACTGTCCCCATCAAACACTGAGCTCCCTCCACACTGTCCCCATCAAACACTGAGCTCCCTCCACACTGTCCCCATCAAACACGGAGCTCTCTCCACACTGTCCCCATCAAACACTGAGCTCCCTCCGCACTGTCCCCATCAAACACTGAGCTCCCTCCACACTGTCCCCATTAAAACACTGAGCTCCCTCCACACTGTCCCCATCAAACACTAAGCTCCCTCCACACTGTCCCCATCAAACACGGAGCTCTCTCCACACTGTCCCCATCAAACACTGAGCTCCCTCCGCACTGTCCCCATCAAACACTGAGCTCCCTCCGCACTGTCCCCATCAAACACTGAGCTCCTTCCACACTGTCCCCATCAAACACTGAGCTCCCTCCACACTGTCCCCATCAAACACTGAGCTCCCTCCACACTGTCCCCATCAAACACTGAGCTCCCTCCACACTGTCCCCATCAAACACTCCCCTCCACACTGTCCCCATCAAACACTGAGCTCCCCCCACACTGTCCCCATCAAACACTCCCCTCCACACTGTCCCCATCAAACACTGAGCTCCCTCCACACTGTCCCCATCAAACACTGAGCTCCCTCCACACTGTCCCCATCAAACACTGAGCTCCCTCCGCACTGTCCCCATCAAACACTGAGCTCCCTCCACACTGTCCCCATCAAACACTGAGCTCCCTCCACACTGTCCCCATCAAACACTGAGCTCCCTCCACACTGTCCCCATCAAACACTCCCCTCCACACTGTCCCCATCAAACACTGAACTCCCTCCACACTGTCCCCATCGAACACTGAGCTCCCCCCACACTGTCCCCATCAAACACTGAGCTCCCTCCGCACTGTCCCCATCAAACACTGAGCTCCCTCCACACTGTCCCCATCAAACACTGAGCTCCCTCCACACTGTCCCCATCAAACACTCCCTCCACACTATCCCCATCAAACACTGAGCTCCCTCCACACTGTCCCCATCAAACACTGAGCTCCCTCCACACTGTCCCCATCGAACACTGAGCTCCCCCCACACTGTCCCCATCAAACACTGAGCTCCCTCCACACTGTCCCCATCAAACACTCCCTCCACACTATCCCCATCAAACACTGAGCTCCCTCCACACTGTCCCCATCAAACACTGAGCTCCCTCCACACTGTCCCCATCAAACACTGAGCTCCCTTCACACTGTCCCCATCAAACACTGAGCTCCCTCCACACTGTCCCCATCAAACACTGAGCTCCCTCCACACTGTCCCCATCAAACACTGAGCTCCCTCCACACTGTCCCCATCAAACACTGAGCTCCCTCCACACTGTCCCCATCAAACACTGAGCTCCCTCCACACTGTCCCCATCAAACACGGAGCTCTCTCCACACTGTCCCCATCAAACACTGAGCTCCCTCCGCACTGTCCCCATCAAACACTGAGCTCCCTCCACACTGTCCCCATTAAAACACTGAGCTCCCTCCACACTGTCCCCATCAAACACTAAGCTCCCTCCACACTGTCCCCATCAAACACGGAGCTCTCTCCACACTGTCCCCATCAAACACTGAGCTCCCTCCGCACTGTCCCCATCAAACACTGAGCTCCCTCCGCACTGTCCCCATCAAACACTGAGCTCCTTCCACACTGTCCCCATCAAACACTGAGCTCCCTCCACACTGTCCCCATCAAACACTGAGCTCCCTCCACACTGTCCCCATCAAACACTGAGCTCCCTCCACACTGTCCCCATCAAACATTGAGCTCCCTCCACACTGTCCCCATCAAACTCTGAGCTCCCTCCACACTGTCCCCATCAAACATTGAGCTCCCACCACACTGTCCCCATCAAACACTGAGCTCCCTCCGCACTGTCCCCATCAAACACTCCCTCCACACTGTCCCCATCAAACACTGAGCTCCCTCCACACTGTCCCCATCAAACACTGAGCTCCCTCCACACTGTCCCCATCAAACACTGAGCTCCCTCCACACTGTCCCCATCAAACACTCCCCTCCACACTGTCCCCATCAAACACTGAGCTCCCCCCACACTGTCCCCATCAAACACTCCCCTCCACACTGTCCCCATCAAACACTGAGCTCCCTCCACACTGTCCCCATCAAACACTGAGCTCCCTCCACACTGTCCCCATCAAACACTGAGCTCCCTCCGCACTGTCCCCATCAAACACTGAGCTCCCTCCACACTGTCCCCATCAAACACTGAGCTCCCTCCACACTGTCCCCATCAAACACTGAGCTCCCTCCACACTGTCCCCATCAAACACTCCCCTCCACACTGTCCCCATCAAACACTGAGCTCCCCCCACACTGTCCCCATCAAACACTCCCCTCCACACTGTCCCCATCAAACACTGAGCTCCCTCCACACTGTCCCCATCAAACACTGAGCTCCCTTCACACTGTCCCCATCAAACACTGAGCTCCCTCCACACTGTCCCCATCAAACACTGAGCTCCCTCCACACTGTCCCCATCCAACACTGAGCTCCCTCCACACTGTCCCCATCAAACACTGAGCTCCCTCCACACTGTCCCCATCAAACACTGAGCTCCCTCCACACTGTCCCCATCAAACACTGAGCTCCCTCCACACTGTCCCCATCAAACACTGAGCTCCCTTCACACTGTCCCCATCAAACACTGAGCTCCCTCCACACTGTCCCCATCAAACACTGAGCTCCCTCCACACTGTCCCCATCAAACACTTCCCTCCACACTCTCCCCATCAAACACTGAGCTCCCTCCACACTGTCCCCATCCAACACTGAGCTCCCTCCACACTGTCCCCATCAAACACTGAGCTCCCTCCACACTGTCCCCATCAAACACTGAGCTCCCTCCACACTGTCCCCATCAAACACTCCCCTCCACACTGTCCCCATCAAACACTGAGCTCCCCCCACACTGTCCCCATCAAACACTCCCCTCCACACTGTCCCCATCAAACACTGAGCTCCCTCCACACTGTCCCCATCAAACACTGAGCTCTCTCTGCACTGTCCCCATCAAACACTGAGCTCCCTCTGCACTGTCCCCATCAAACACTGAGCTCCCTCCACACTGTCCCCATCAAACACTGAGCTCCCTCCACACTGTCCCCATCAAACACTGAGCTCCCTCCACACTGTCCCCATCAAACACTGAGCTCCCTCCACACTGTCCCCATCCAACACTGAGCTCCCTCCACACTGTCCCCATCAAACACTGAGCTCCCCCCACACTGTCCCCATCAAACACTCCCCTCCACACTGTCCCCATCAAACACTGAGCTCCCTCCACACTGTCCCCATCAAACACTGAGCTCCCTTCACACTGTCCCCATCAAACACTGAGCTCCCTCCACACTGTCCCCATCAAACACTGAGCTCCCTCCACACTGTCCCCATCCAACACTGAGCTCCCTCCACACTGTCCCCATCAAACACTGAGCTCCCTCCACACTGTCCCCATCAAACACTGAGCTCCCTCCACACTGTCCCCATCCAACACTGAGCTCCCTCCACACTGTCCCCATCAAACACTGAGCTCCCTCCACACTGTCCCCATCAAACACTGAGCTCCCTCCTCACTGTCCCCATCAAACACTCCCCTCCACACTGTCCCCATCAAACACTGAGCTCCCTCCACACTGTCCCCATCAAACACTGAGCTCCCTCCACACTGTCCCCATCCAACACTGAGCTCCCTCCACACTGTCCCCATCAAACACTGAGCTCCCTCCACACTGTCACCATCAAACACTGAGCTCCCTCCACACTGTCCCCATCAAACACTGAGCTCCCTCCTCACTGTCCCCATCAAACACTGAGCTCCCTCCACACTGTCCCCATCAAACACTGAGCTCCCTCCGCACTGTCCCCATCAAACACTGAGCTCCCTCCTCACTGTCCCTCTCTGCCCTGTCTCCCTGTGAGTTCCAGAGGGGGGAGGGTGTTGTGCCAATGTGTGCCCGTGTCTAACTGCGCCTCTCTTACTGCGCTGCTGCAGGTGAGGCCTGTGGAGCAGACGAGTTTCTGCCGACCCTGTCCTACATCATCGCCGAATGTGACCTGCCGGAACTCTCGCTGGAAGTGGAGTATATGATGGAGTTACTCGACCAGTCGGAGCTGATGGGAGAAGGTGGGGGACATGTTTCCTGACTGCGGCCGGAATCAGCCCTGTGAGGGTCTCGTCTAGCCCGTGTGTTCAGAGTAGTTCCTGTCTGGATTGATGTGGGCGAGACAGTGGGCATTCAATTGCGGCAGTAATCCAGGCTCGGGAACTACCAGATCCGGGTTCAAACCCCGTTCACATCCAAAGTTCAATTCAATCCATAAAATCTGGGATTACAAAGCCCGGCTCAGTGACAGCGACCGTGACAACGATCATCGATTGTCCCCAAAAACCATTTGGTTCACTAATGTCCCCTTTCGGGAAGGAACTCCGCCCTCCTTACCCCGGTCTGGCCTACATGTGACTCCAGACCTTCCCACACAGCGGCCCTTAACTGCCCCCCTCGCCCCCCCCCCGAAATGGCCGAGCGCGATGCTCAGGTCAAGGGGCTGACTGGGGACAGGCGATAAAGGTTGGGGCCCGAGACACCCACATCACCATCAGAGATCGAAGATTTGAATGACACGGTGGAGGCTGAATGGGCTCTTCCTGTTCCTGTGCCTTCCTCTGCTCATAGGTGGAGTGAGGGGTCCTCCACTGCCCCCCCCCCCCCCCCCCCCCACACAACTCCCTGTCCATTAGGTAACGGTGTTCCCGTCAGAATCCCATCGTTGGGAGCATCTTGAGGGGGCGCCGAAAATGGGGATCTCTCCCGCTTTTCAATCGAAGAGTGACTATCACGGGGAGTGGGGGGAATGTGGGACTCGCTCCCACGGGGAGTGGGGGGAATGTGGGACTCGCTCCCACGGGGAGTGGGGGGAATGTGGGACTCACTCCCCACGGGGAGTGGGGGGAATGTGGGACTCGCTCCCACGGGGAGAGTGGGGAGAATGTGGGACTCGCTCCCACGGGGAGTGGAGGGAATGTGGGATTGGCTCCCACGGGGAGTGGGGAGAATGTGGGGCTCGCTCCCACGGGGAGTGGGGGAATGTGGGACTCGTTCCCACGGGGAGTGGTGGAGAATGGGGGGCTCGCTCCCACGGGGAGAATGTGGGACTCGCTCCCACGGGGAGTGGGGAGAATGTGGGGCTCGCTCCCACGGGGAGTGGGGAGAATGTGGGGCTCGCTCCCACGGGGAGTGGGGAGAATGTGGGACTCGCTCCCACGGGGAGTGGGGAGAATGTGGGACTCGCTCCCACGGGGAGTGGGGAGAATGTGGGGCTCGCTCCCACGGGGAGCGGGGAGAATGTGGGACTCGCTCCCACGGGGAGTGGGGAGAATGTGGGCCTCGCTCCCACGGGGAGTGGGGAGAATGTGGAACTCGCTCCCGCGGGGAGTGGGGAGAATGTGGGACTCGCTCCCACGGGGAGCGCCCGAGGTGAATAATGTTGATACATTTAAGGCGGGAAGCTGGATAAACAGATGATGGAGGGAGGAATAGACGGATAGGGGGATGGGGGGAGATGAAGACGTGCGAGGTGGTTCGTGTGGGACAGAATGATCAGCAGATGGGCTGAATGGTCTATTTCTGTATTTTCCTCGGTGAAACGCAGGCTAATGTTTGGTGTTGGCATGATCTGTACTGTTGATTGGACGGTGTGATCAACACCATGGTAACATCTCCCGTGGATCATAGAATCAGGAAGAGGCCATTCAGTCCATCCTCTCTGTGCTAGCTCATTGGAAGATGTCTCCAATCTGTCCCCCCGCTCTTTCCCCCACAGCTCTGCAGATTCCTCCTGTCCCAGTATTTCCCCAATCCCCCCTTTTGGAAGTTCCTTTTGAATCTGCTTCCGCCGCCCTTTCAGGCAGAACCTTCCCCGATCACAACAACTCGCTGTGTCAAAAAAAAAAACACTTTCTCCTCGTCGCCTCTATCCAAACCCCTTCCTGATTCGGAACGCCGCCTCGATTCAATCCCCCCCCCTTAACCTCCTCCGCTCCGAGGAAGGACAATCCCAGCTTCTCCCCGTCTCTCTCCACATTCACCGAATCCTCATTCCGCAGCCCCCCCCCCCTCCCCCACCCCCGGGAACGTTCTAGAAAATCTCCCTCTCCGAGGCCACGACGACCTTCCTGAAGTTCGGGCACCGGGATTGGACCCAGTCCCCCCCCAGCCGGGGTCTAACCCGGGTTGAGAAAGGGTTTGACATCATTGCCTTGTTGCTGATCCCTGTGTGTCTCTTTACCCCCCCCCCCCCCCCCCCCCCCCCCCCGTCCCCAGGTGGATACTACCTCACCAGCCTGTACGCCAGCATGGTTGAACTGCAGAGATTTCACGTGGATCGGGTTGTGATCGGCATCAGTAACGAGATTAGACACTCGCTAAAGCAATGGCACAAGCGGAGGAGGACGTATGACCCAATGCCCCTCGGTCAATGACTTCCAGGTCAGTGCTACAGAGAGCGCCCCCCCCCCACCCTCCCTCCCCCACCCTCCCACTCCCACTCCCCACTCCCACCCTCCCACTCCCACTCCCACCCCTCCCACTCCCACTCCCACTCCCACCTCCCACTCCCACTCCCACCCTCCCACTCCCACTCCCACTCCCACCCTCCCACTCCCACTCCCACTCCCACTCCCACCCTCCCACTCCCACTCCAACCTTTTCCCATCACTCTTCCCCTCAAACGGTGTGGAAGTCCCCCCACCCCGCGACTGAGCAGGTGCCTTCCCGGCCGAGAGTCAGGTCGGCCAATCTACCCGGACAAGAAGGCGGTGGGTGGGCCGCCATCTTGAACCCGCCGCAGTCCCGCGCGGTGTAGGTACACCCACTGTGCTGTCAGCGAGGGAGTTCCAGGGTGTTGCCCCGGCGACAGTGAAGGGACGGCCGATATATTTCCCAGTCGGGGTGGTGAGTGACTCGGAGGGGAGCCTCCAGGTGGGGGGGGTTCCCAGGTATCTGCTGCTCTTGTCCCTCTAGGTGGTGGAGGACGTGGGTTTGGAAGGTGCTGCCTGAGGAACCTTGGGGAGTTGCTGCCGTGCATCTTGTCGATGGGACACACGGCTGTCGCTGTGCGTCGGTGGGGGAGGGAGTGAATGTTTGTGGAAGGGGAGCCAATCAAGCGGGGCTGCTTTGTCCTGGATGGTGTCGAGCTTCTCGAGTGTTGTTGGGAGCCGCGCTCATCCAGGCGAG